>NW_017306766.1:743031-795756 GCF_000935625.1 Nanorana parkeri | reverse complement strand
TAAAATCAGGTATATACTCACCTGATCCTCAGTCCTACAGTGGTCATCACTCGCCTATTTTTCCCTCTGCTTCAGCTGTGGAATCTGTAGGCATCCTTCACATCTAATGCAGGTCAATGGACCTGCATAAGAGTTGATGATGTCATGGGTCCTTAGACCAGAGCCCAGAGAAGAAGAGGTTGCAGGGACAAGTCTAGCAGGAGGGAGGAGAGTATATCTGCTTTAGTTTAGCTCCCTAGACAAAATGAGCACTTAACTCTTGCAGTGGGGCTACCATTAGCTACCATTTGCTATTTTAATAAAGCAGATGTACTCACCTGATCCTGGGTCCTGTGGCGGTCAGCACTCACCTCTCTCCCCGTCTTTTCCAGCTGTGGAATGTCCCTTGGCGTCCTCATGACTAATACAAGTTAATGGATATGTTCTCAAAATTCCAGGAGTTACTCTTTAAGGACTTTTTTCTAGTTGTAACTGAAAATACTTTTAAATTTATTTAATTTAACATTTTTTAGGTGATAATTTCTTTCTTTCCCTGAAACAGCTTGTAAAGATGGAGAACTACATCTTATATGACGAAGTTGGAAAGGGAAGCAAGTCTGTAGTGTACAAAGGTAGAAGAAAAGGCATGATCAGTTTTGTTGCTATACTCTGCATAGACAAAAGACAAAGAGCAGAAATTACAAACTGGGTAAGTGCATATGTCATATTAAATAACTTGCTGTAGTGATTTGCTGTATTGCACGGGTGTTTATTTGTCATTTGTCAGTAGGTAACACAAAAATATTACTGTCTTTCTATATGCTCCTTAAAACAGGCAGCTCCCAATTTGCTATCACTATTTCTTTGTTGTTATCACAAAAATGGTGACCTTAAAGTGGCCCTAAACTCCAACAATTAAGATTTACTGTATTATAGGGAACATTTAGAAATTTCAATTGTGTCTGAGAAAATTTTACCTTTTTGTTTTGAACTTCTGAAAAATATTAGTGCACTTCCTGGTGAGGATGTGAAGGTCTCTGGTGAACAGGTACAGTGTGGGATCTAAGGCAATGCTAATCCCAGGAGATATAATAACTACTGTGGTGCTGATTGTTCTCCTTGCTGGAGGAAGCGTAACCTTGCCTCTACCAAGATGGCCACCTCCGCACAGAGACATCGTGCAGAACATTCACATGTATAAAATCTAGTCCAATCTGTGACATTTTTTTGCTAATAGGATTGGTATAAAAACAACAACACAGAAGGATAAGTTTAATCTTCTGACCATTTTTTTTTGTTACACCCATATTCAGGGTGTAACAAGAAACATATGCACATTACATCTCTCCCTCTCCCTCTCTCCCCAAATAAACACGTGACAAGTTACCTACAACTCCATATGATGTCTGGAATTTAAAATGTAAAAGATATGCAACATTTCCTACTATTTACCTCAAAGTGACACTAAACTCAGGAGTTACATCTTAAAGATGTGTTCAACTACCTTAACTATTGATACAATACAAAAATGTATCTTATTTGTGTCACTCGGCTGTAGATCCTCAAATCATCTCTGAATTCATGCTGACACTGTCCTTCCTTCTGGAGGGTGGCTACTTTTGTACCCCATGGTCCCTGTGTGCTGTAAAGTAGCCACCCTCCAAGCTTGCTCCTGTGATAGACTACAATCTCATGTTTAGTTTACTAATTTGTAATGAGATTGTAGTCCACCACAGGAGCGAGCTTGGAGCTGTGACTACTGTACAACACACACGGGGACCATGGGAAACAAAATAAGCCACCCCACTACAGCTGAGTGATTCACAAATAAAATACATTTTTGTTAATAGTTAAGGTACTTGAAAATATTTTTATGATCTATCTCCTGAGTTTAGTGTCAATGTACGTTTCATAATTTGTTAATTTTTTCAGTCCTAACTATAGTAAAGGTACTTGCTACAAACCCAACATACTATCCCATTACTGCTTATGCAATTATTGATTCCCACCCAACACTCTGACACAGTGTTTGATCATATATTCTAATGTATTGCTTTATAAACAGACACAATACACACAATAGTTGGGAGTTAAATATATCAGTAGATATTGCAAAATGTGTAAATATGATAAATGGGTGCTCTCTCCTAGAGAGCACCCCCCTGAAATGCTTATTTCAGGTTGGGATCCCTTGCATTGGCCTATACACATACAGTACAGCAATAAAATGAACTAGGATCACACTCCAGCAATCCAGCACGTTATTATTCTGAGTTGCCCCACTCAAGCGGCAGCCATATTGAGTGGGTCACGTGAGATTAATAACGTGCTGGATTACTGTGATCCTAGTTCATTTTATTACTTCATTGCTGTGCTGTATGTGTATAGGCCAATGTAGTTGGATCTGTATGTGCGTTATAATTAATCGATTCATCGATTTTAAAAAAATTTCGATTAATCGAACAGGAAATTTTTAATCATTACCAGCCCTATAAAATATTATTGCATTTTTTTTTTAAAAGATGGCAGTGTGTTCTGCAATGTGTATTTCTCACTGTACCTTGGAGAAGATACCTTATGTAAATTCAATCACTTTTTGTCTAGGTCCGTCTGACTCACCATGTTAAGCACAAAAATGTAGCAACGTTTTATGAATGGTATGAGACGAGTAATCATCTGTGGCTTGTTGTTGAGCTATGCACAGGTAAGATCTACCCTATAAGCTTATAGAAGTTCTACATGTCCAGAATATACTATCCTGTTATTACATCAGCATTGTAATCGTTACTATTGCTAATACAATCAAAGCTTACTTGGAAAAAATCCATTTGATGTAGTGAGTGCTGCCTTCCGTCTGCCCATCACCTTCAGCAACTTCTGGATTCCCAGTGTGCTTTGCATCTCTTTCCCTGCTGCTTGTTGTGATACAATTTTGATTTCTCAGTACTACATATCCCATCATGTATTGCTTCCAGCAAGCAGTGATAACATTGCATCGTTCAGACATTGAGTTGTAGATCAGAAGGCAGGCTCTGTGAAAGTTGTGAGACAAGGAATATTCACAGGGCTGAGTGTCACTGCATTGAGCAAGTACATCCTATGCGCAGCTATATACGGAAATACGGAACTTGGTTTTTGGAATTTGGAACTCGGAATTTGGAATACGGAACTCGGAATGCGAAATTTGGAATCTGGAACTCGGAATCTGGAACTCGGAATCTGGAACTCGGAATCTGGAACTCGGAATCTGGAACTCGGAATCTGGAACTCGGAATCTGAAATTTGGAATACGGAATACGGAACACGGAATTTTGGAATACAGAACACGGAATTCGAAATACGGAACTTGGTTTTTGGAATTTGTAACTTGGAATACGGAACTTGGAATACGGAACTTGGAATACGGAACTTGGAATACGGAACTTGGAATACGGAACTTGGAATACGAAACTTGGAATACGGAACTTGGAATACGGAACTTGGAATACGGAACTTGGAATTTGGAATACAGAATTTGAAATACAGAATTTGGAATACAGAAATTCGGAATTTGGAATTTGTAACTCGGAATACGGAACTCGGAATACGGAACTCGGAATACGGAACTCGGAATACGGAATACGGAAATTTGGAACTCGGAAATTTGGAACTCGGAAATTTGGAACTCGGAAATTTGGAACTCGGAAATTTGGAACTCGGAAATTTGGAACTCGGAAATTTGGAATTCGGAATAGGGAATTTGGAACTCGGAATTTGGAATTTGGAACTCGGAAAATACTGAATTCGGAAAATACTGAACTCGGAAAATACTGAACTCGGAAAATACTGAACTCGGAAAATACTGAACTCGGAATTTGGATTTTGGAATACGGAATTTGGAATACGGAATTTGGAACTCGGAAATTTGGAACTCGGAAATTTGGAACTCGGAAATTTGGAACTCGGAAATTTGGAACTCGGAAATTTGGAACTCGGAAATTTGGAATACGGAATTTGGAACTCGGAATACGGAATTTGGAATAGGGAATTTGGAACTCGGAATACAGAATTTGGAATGCGGAATTTGGAACTCGGAATACGGAATTTGGAATGCGGAATTTGGAACTCGGAATACGGAATTTGGAATACGGAACTCGGAATTTGGAACTCGGAATTTGGATTTGGAATACGGAATTTGGAATACGGAATTTGGAATACGGAATTTGGAATACGGAATTTGGAACTCGGAATTTGGAACACGGAATTTGGGATGCGGGGAATTCGGAATACGAAATTTTGAATACGTGGAATATGGACTTTGGAATACGGAGAATACGGAATTTGGAATACGAAATTTGGTTGATTTGATCCTGTGAAAATTGGCTGTGTGTGTACAATAGGGACCTTAGATTGTCAGTTCTTTGAGGGCAGGGGCTGATCTGAATGTGCACTTTGTAAAGCACAGCGTAACTTGTCGGCGCTATATAAATACCTTTAATAATAAATAATAGACTGGAACACCAAGGGTGTAATATGGCTATCACAGACCATGTGATTGCTATAGGGCCCAGAAGCACAGGGGGGAAGGGGAGCAGTCTGGCTACACAGTTACCTAATATGTAGGTTGCAGTCTTTGCATGTTGTGGACAGCACTAGACATTGCAGACTTGAGACAAATGTGAATGCTTCCAAATGTAAAGAAAGTTTGTGATGTGAGAAAAAAAAATGGGCTATTATTACAGACATCGTTCTTTTGAAAATGCTAGTTGCTTGGATTCCATGCACATGCGATTACTTCCTGAATCGCTTACCTGGAACAAGTATGAAGAACAGGAGTTCTGATGTCATTTGTTGTACATTTGTTCCTAGTCAGTGACTCGGAAAGCAACAAAACCAGAGACAGGAAAAATTAGTTTCAGAAGGATGGGGCAGGCAACTGTGGGCCCCCCAGCTGTGCTTTAACTACGAATCCCAATATACCTTTTGTCTTTGGGAGTCATGCCTGTAACTGTCAGTCTTGCAACACCTCATGGGCGTTGTAGTTCCACAACAACTGAACGGGACAGAGTTGCCCACCCCTGTTTATAGTAGCAACCTACAGATTTATCTCATTACACATTTAATGGTGGTAGTGGAAGCTGATGATGGCAGCAAGTTTTCCAGGCACACTTCTGATTCCCATGTTCAGTCCAGAAACTGTGAAGCAGAGAATATTATGCAAGTTTTCAGGTGATTTTTGCCTTCACTGCCTTGTCTTATAATCGTGTTGAATGCATTACAGGAGGCTCCCTGGAGACTGTCATTGCACAGGATGAACACTTGCCTGAAGACAAAATAAGAGGATTTGGTGTTGATATCATTTCTGGTCTTCATTATATCCATGAGCTTGGAATTCTCTTCTGTGATCTGACTCCCCGGAGGGTAAGACCTTAGTATAATGGTTGTTTTGCTGTTATACTATATTTATATAAATAGAAGGTCTGCGTCTATTGCCAAAATGTACTGCTACTCTTAACAGGACACTAGTATGATCACCTATTGTCTATAGCTAGGGTAACCAAATGTCAGACCTCCAGCTGTTGTGAAACTACAAGTCCCATGATGCATTGCAAGACTCTGACAGACATGACTACCAGAGGCAGATGCGATTTGTAGTTTCACCACAGCTGGAGGACCAAATTATGGCTACCCCTGGTCTATAGAATTGCCAGTTTGTACATTTGCCCGACATGTAGTGAGCTTTAGGCTGGATTAGGCCATGGGTAGGAAGCCTCAATACTACAGCTGCTGAGGAACTACAAGTCCCGTGATGCATTGCAAGACTCTGATGGCCACAGTCATGACTTCCAGAGGCAGATGCGATTTGTAGTTTCACCACAGCTGGAGGGCCGAAGCTTGGCTATCCCTGGTCTGTAGGATTATCAGTTTATACAATCTCAATTTAAACAAAGTTGGGACACTGTAAAATCGACATAAAAACAATGCATTTTATTCACAACAGAAAATAGAAAACATATGAAATGTTTCAATTGAGAAAATTTACCATTTGAAGAAAAAAATATTGTAATTTTGAAATTGATGGCAGCAACCCGCCTCAAAAAAGTTGGGACAGGGCCATGTTTACCACGGTGTAGAATCCGCTCTTCTTGTAACAGCAGTCTGTAAACATTTGGGAACTGAGGAGACCAGTTGCTGGAGTTCTGGGAGAGCAATGTTGTCCCATTCTTGCCTGATCTAGGATTCCAACGGCTCAACAGTCCTGGGTCTTCTTTGTTGTATTCTTCGTTTTAAGATGTGCCAAATATTTTTAATCGGTGAAGCGTCTGGACTGCAGGCCGGCCAGTTAAGCACGCGGACTCTTCTACTACAAAATCATGCTATTGTCATAGATGCATTATGCGGTTTAGCATTGTCCTGCTGAAATATGCAAGGCCTTCCCTGAAAAAGACATCCTCTGGATGGGAGCATATGCTGCTATAAAACCTGGATATATCTTTCAGCATTAATGGTGTCCAGATGTTCAAGGTGCCCATTCCATACGCACTAATGCACCCCCATACCATCAGAGATGCAGGCTTTAGAAGTGAGCGCTCATAACAAGCCAGAAGCTCCCTCTCCTCTTTAGTCCGGAGGACACAGCGCACATGGCTCAAAAAGAATGTAAAATTTCAATTCGTCTGACCACAGAACAATTTTCCATTTTGCAATAGACCATTTTAAATGAGCTTTGGCCCAGAGAAGACAGTGGTGCTTCTGGATCATGTTCAGATATGGCTTCTTCTTTGCATGATAGACCTTTTAACTTGCATTTTTGGATGGCGCAGCGAACTGTGTTCACAGACAGTGATTTTTGGAAGTATTCCTGAGCCCATTCAGTGATGTCCATCACAGAATCATGACTGTTTTTAATGCAGTGCACTGCGCACAGAGATTTCTCCAAATTCTCTGAGTCTTTTGATGATATTATGTACTGCAGATGGTGATGATATGTTTACAGTCTTTGCAATTTACATTGAGGAATATTAAATATATTGTTCACAGATTGGTGAACCTCCACCCATCTTTACTTCTGAGACACTCTGACTCTCTAAGATGCTCTCTTTATACCCCATCATGTTACTGACCTGTTGCCAATTTAACCTAATTAGTTGCAAAATGTTCTTCCAGCTCTTCCTTGTTAAGTACCACTTACTTTGTCAGCTTTTTGTTGCCCCGTCCCAACTTTTTTGAGACATGTTACTGCCATCAATTTCAAAGGTACCTAATTTTTTTTCTTAAAGGAGAACTTTTTTGCCCATAGTTCTCCTCAGGTTCATGGGAGGACATATACTGTGTCCTCCAGTGACCCAAAACTCAGTATATAGCGCAGCCAGGATGGATCCCAACAAGCCAGCTCTGCTTGAACCCCCATCCATTCCTCTAGTCCAGTGGTTCTCAACCTGTGTAACCTCAGGACCCACGTTTTTCCTTGATCATGAAGTCGCGAGCCAAGTCGCACTGCAATGGAACGAACAGCATTGCGGTACCACGCGTTTCGGTGCGGGCGATCGAACTGTGGGTGGGAGGTGCGTTTTGGGGTGTCATTCAAAAGATCCACCCAGTCTCCATACCTTACGAGAACTGGAGTTGATCTTCAGCCTGGGGTCCAGTGCCAGCTGATGTGCTGTGACGGAGCTCCATCCATATGTGCAATGCCTGTACAGCTCTCTTTGCGTGTCCTGTAGAGGTGCCAGGAGTCAGATTGGACATCACTCCGGTCCAGGCACCTCTACAGGACACACGAGGGAGCTATAGCTTTACGTATACGTAAAGATGGAGCTCCCTCACGGCCATAGCCCCAGCCTGTCCCACCTCAAGCGGACACTCGGCCTCGGGCAGCATGTTTTGAATGGCTGTTTGGCGCAAAAACTGACAGTGCTGCAAAAGAGAGGAGGTTGAGGAGCCTCTCACCTAGAAAAGTGGAAGGCACACAGCGACCCACTGAACATGGCGTTGTGACCCACTTTTGGGTCCCGACCCACCAGTTGAGAACCAAGGCTCTAGTCAGTGCTGGAGGAATGGACAGGGGAGGGGGAATCCCTGCGGGGATCGGTGACTGACAGTCGCAGCACTCTGCAGGGAGGGGATTGGGAAGTCCACGATCAGCGATATGTGTTCGCTGACTTCCCGATCAATAGAGCCGATCTGTGACAGCTTTTTTGTCACAGGCTGGCTTGAATTATGGGGATGCGTATTTTTCATTAGCCTCATAATTCTCCTTTTTTTAATCTCATTTTCTTCTGAGATTTGCAAATCATTCCCTTCTGTATCTATGTAGATATAAGCGTCCCAACTTTTTTGGAATTGGGGTGGGACATTTGCCTGACATGTAGTAAGCTTTAGACTGAATATCTTCCTACAGCTGTCTCTGAAAGCCACAAGCATGACTCCTGGAGGCAAAGGCATGATGAGATGTGTAGTTTCACCACAGCTGGGTTGCCAAGGTTGCCTTTAGGGGCAACAGAAGATATGTTTCCTGTGAACTCCGCTTGCAATGAATGGGCTTAATTCTCGTCTTGCAGACTGTCTTTGAGGCACTGCTGGCACCTAAATGCATCCTATTAGAATTGTCTACATTCTCTTTGTTGTTATTGTCCTGCACACAGTAACCTGATCGCCTTATTTTAGTGAGGTAGCAGCTGGAAGATGGCGTTCTGCAGTCCTGGCGCTGTGCTTGTGAACAGGATTCTAAGTAATCCCAGGGGAACAGCACTGACAAAACACAACAGGGTTCACTAATATTCTTCCTTTGCGTCTTCATGGGAACTGTATTCAAAACATTATTGTTTATGTATTTTGTGATATTTTCTGTCCTACAGTAAACCTTTCTTTTCCATTAACATGTAATCCATTAAAGTAGCATTTCTGTGATGTGGGAACAGGTGTGTGATGCCGCATGGAATCCAGCATTGCATGAGGTGGCATGTTGTAATGTTGGGAGCGCTGTCATTGTTTCTTAATGGCGCCCCAATGTGCCCAGCCATCGTGAGTGTGTTGCATCTTACCACATCACATGGTAACCTATTAACATGCATTGTGGATCGATGCGATTAAGAAAAAAAGGCTCATGTACTTTAGATGCAGAAGGCAGCCTATTGAAATTAATTGGCTGCCTTACCACAATGCATCCTGCAGCACCTGCAATGTCGCTTCGCAGATGTGTGAATACAATGTTGCTATTTTTGATGAAGATGAAAATCTTTGGTCTCAGTGCTCAGTCACACCATATCCAGTGCGTTCCGCCTCGGTCTAAGCCTGGAACGCACTGGATAGCATAGATCAGGCTCGGCTGCGTTCTAAGGTGGGAGGGGGTGTGGCGGTCCCATTCATGTTATTGGCACTGCAGGCACATCCAGCGGATCGCGAGGTACAGGAATGCCCTCCGTCCTGTGCAGTGCGATTAGGGGAAAAAAAGTGCATGAAGCATTTTTTGCGATCTCACTGCACTGGAACGGAGGGCATTCCTGTACCTCACGTTCTGGTGCGGGTGATCACACTGCAGGCAGAGAGTGTGCCTGCGGTGCTACTGACATGAATGGCACCGCCACACCCCATCCCGCCCCAGAACGGGGGCTCGGCCTGATCTATGTGATCCAGTGCATTCCGGGCTCTGACCACGCCGGAACGCGCCGGATATGGTGTGACTGAGCCCTTAAAGTAGATTTGAATTTTTGTAGGTAGTCCTAAGAAAACCATGCAAACATCCTAGAGCAGGGGTAGGCAACATTGGCACTCAAGTTGTGGTGAAACTACAAGTCCCATCAGGCATTGCTCTCTGACAGACACAGGCATGGCTTCCGGAGGCATGATGGCAGTTGTAGTTATACCACAGCTGGAGTGTTGAGGTTGCCTACCTCTGTCATTGAGAATAGAAGCATCACTCCACTTATAAGGTCCAGAAAGTAAGGGTTTTTTTTCCAACTACCAGGAGAAGCCAACAAGTTTCGGGGGTTGCAAGCAGGGCCGTCTTTATTATTGATCGGACCCTGGGCAAACATTTTCTTGGGCCCCCGCCCCTACCCACCAAGCCACGCCCTCTACCTGCAGTTTCTCTCTCCACCCCAACATCCCAAATCAATTTATTTATTTTATATATTTTTTTTTATTAGCCCCCCTGTCTGCCTAGCTACTGATGATGCAGATGGGCGGGCTGGTCTAGGCATGCATGATAGGCTCTAATCCCTGTGCTTTGATTAAAAAAAAGGTCCCGATGTTTTAATCTCTGCTGCCTGTCTGCAAAGGGATCAGAGTCTGTTATTGAGCCTGTGATCCCCGTGCTCTCCCCACTCATCCCCTTGGTTTCCCTAATCTCTCCCCCCACTGCTGTTACTTGCAGACAGGCAGCAGATCGAGAGAGCAGGACTTTTGTCTGCTCTGCCTAGCAACTGATGATGTGATGGGCGGGCCGAGGTACGTAATTATGACAGCCCGCCCATCAGCGTCATCAGTTGCTAGGCAGAGCAGATAAAGGTCCCGATCTGCCGATCTCTGCTGTCTGTCTTATCTCTGGACAGATAAGGGAAACCAGGAGGGTGAGGGGGGAGAAGGGATGGGACACTGACATCCCGCATCTCCAGGTAGGGAGCGAGCAGTGCAGGCTCAAGGGGCGGCTGCTTTGTGCCCCACAACAATAACTGGGCCCAGGGTAACTGCCCCTTTTGCCATGCGTTAAAGACGGGCCTGGTTGCAAGAGTTCCTCATTGTCAGAGTTTGTAATATTGGGACATAAGGGTAGTGAGGAGGGCACACAGGACAGGGAAGACTGCCCTACCCTGTGTACTCTCCTCATTGCCCTAGTCATACCAAGCCTAGCTCAGTAGATCGAGCCAGGAAGATAAAAAACTGACCGAGGTTCTAACCCTTTTGTGCTTTGCAAAACAAAAAACATTTTATCTGGATTTGGACTATAAACATGTTGGCAATGTATTGATGTACAGAATGTACTTACATTTTGTTCCACCTTCTTTATAGATTCTGCTTGATGGACCGGGCACTTTAAAGTTAACAAATTTCAGTTTTTCTAAAGCTGAAGGAGAAAACCTAGAAGAATTCTTTGCCATGGTCGGATCGGAGGAGAATACTGGAGATACAGGAGATTCTACACCACGACGTAACCTGAAAAACCGCATAAAAGGTTGTTTGAATTATTTGAATGCTTCCAGAAGTACAGAATCCTACAGATTGACTTCTGCTGTGTTTTGATCAATTCCCCCTCATTGTGTTTAAAAAGTCTTCCTATGGAAAACATTTATTTTTAAGTTTTGGATAGAGTGGTAAAATGTTAGAACTTCGGTCTGTGTCCCCATTGTGGGGTCACCTTACTTCCTATTGTGTCACAAAAACTTGAAGTGAGCATCATTACACCAGTTGGGACACTTAAAGCAATAAAATCCCTTTAATTAGTAGAGTGAGTGTTGTCACCTTATGACAGGAAGGATGACTGACAGGATCACCAGCTGAAAATAAAGGAAGTAAAGCCTGAACAAAGGAAAACGCATGTAGCCAGTGCATTAAAGGATTGGTATCTACAATATATTACATGTTTGTTGTCAGGTTTTCGATATGCTGCATTTATTCAAGGTTGTGGCAGTATGGCTGGAGGTGATGGGATAAAACCATGTTTACTAGGGATGCACCAATACCGATACTAGTATCAATATCGGTGCAGATACCGAGTATTTGGGCCAGTACTCGTACTCGCCCAAATGCTCCGATGCCTAGCCCGATACTTCGTGTATCAGGAACCCGGGCAGCACTTGTGACGCAGCGCCCGGCTTTCTGATTGGCCGGGAAGCTGGCTTCATGCTCCCTCGTCATCTCATGACAATGGAGCCGGCTTCCCGGCCAATCAGGAAGAAGGGCGGCCCGTCATTACACGTCGCCCGGCTTCCATGATTGGCCAGCAAGCCGGCTCCATGCTTTCTCGTCACACAGTGACGAGAAGCATAGGACGGCTTCCTTGTTAATCGGTAAGCCGCGTGGCAAGTCTTTACACGCTGCCCGGCTTCCCGGCTAATCAGGAAGCCAGGTGGCGAGTCATTACACGCAGCCTGGCTTCCTGAATGGGAATTTCGGTACTCGGTATTTGGTATCGGCGAGTACCGAAAAAAATATATCGGTACCCAGTACCAAAATACCGTTATCGGTGCATCCCTAATGTTTACAAACCAGTTGTGGATGGATGTGAATAATTCAGTTATTACTCAGATTTCTCATCACTTCCTCTCCTGGTAAAATAACAGGAAGTAAAGCTAAATTGTCCCAGTGGGGACAGAGACAGCAATTAAAAACATGATGGTGTCCGACCGTTCTCCATCTATGTAAAATGTAGAAAAGTGTCTGGAGGTCTGTATGGGAGTTCCGCTTTAAATTTATAATCCCATCTACCTGTTTTTAGTCTTTAAAAAAAAACCTTTCCAGATGCAATGTGTAACTGAGTTGCTTACATTTCAGCAGGTGTTAGAGCTAGTTCACACCAGAACTGCGTGCATCTGTGCAGCTGCAATGTGATTCAGTTTGCCGCGATTTTTACCGCGATGGATGCATTTGGTTTTTTTATTGCTTAAAATGGGATTTCCGATGCATTCCAGTGCATTTGCATGCGGTTTTGATGTGTTTTGTTGCGATCCGATGCAGCTAAAATAAGGAAAGCAGTATTTCTTCTGACTGCATCGGAACGGACTGCACTGGTGTGAATAGAGCACCAGAAATCCCATAGGAAAGCATTGTGATTTTGGCTGCAGCAACCAAACTGAACGCACATCATCTGTTGTGAACTAGCCCTTCAATCTTCTTTTTTTTTTTAATGAGCGATATGCTAAATATATTGATATGTTTGTTCCATCTTTCTGTAAAATGTTTTGCAGGATCACCAGTTTATGCTGCTCCAGAAGTAATCAGAGGAGCAGATTTCTCAGTTTCTAGTGATCTTTGGTCTTTGGGATGTGTGTTATATGAAATGTTTGCTGGTAAGCTTTAATTATCTTTTCAACTTTTATTTGTGATGAAACCCCCATTTCATGAGTTCATTAGAGAAATGATATGAACATTTTTATATGAAGATTTACCAGGGAATAAAGTCTGAATTAAAGTAGTGTTACACTCTCAAACTTTTTTCAATATAGAATCCAGATCAAACAAATATACATTGCCCAGCAAAGTATTGCTTTACATTTTTACCCAAACACTTACAGTCATCATGTTTCTAAACAGCTCCAACTCTCTCAGCTCGGCTTCCCTTGTCCAGTACGACGTTCCAAGGGACATCACAGTCTCCAGTAGCTGTCCATCTAGTAGCCTGGAGAAGGGAAAAGCAGAGGCAGTGAACAGGGGAGTAGCTTGTCTTACTGTGCTTGTGTTTGTACAGACATACACAGCTTTCCATCACACACAAGAGAGGCTCCATAGGACCTTGCAAGGGATAGGAGCCACCCTAAAGCAGAAAATCAGGGCCAGTGCTCAGGGCAACAGCTGATTCTACAGGAAGCTAAAACTTTTAAACATCAAGGAGCAGCATCCATTGTAATCAACATTTGAAATAATTGAAAAACCTTTTGACTTTAATATCACTTTAATAACAATAATACTATGCTTAAATAAAAGGTAACCTTTAAACCAATCAGACATCAGTTAACATGTCTGTTTGTTTCTATCTTAACAGGCCAACCCCCATTTTTCTCCGAAAGTTTCTCAGAATTGACAGAGATGATTGTGAATAAGGACTTTCCTCCACCCCTGGGTAAAGGTTCACTGATAACATTATCATATTTGTTTTGATTACTGTTGGCTGCGAAGACATCTGTTGTTGATCTTAGTGGATCATGTAACATGTACCTCGTGGTCCTATTATTACTTTTCTAGCCAGACAATCCTATTCTTCCACTTCTTCTACAGGTGAAACTCGAATAATTAGAATATCGTGCAAAGTTCATTTATTTCACTAATGCAACTTAAAAGGTGAAACTAATATATGAGAGACTCATTACATGCAAAGCAAGATAGTTCAAGCCGTGATTTGTCATAATTGTGATGATTATGGCTTACAGCTCATGAAAACCCAAAGAACCCCAAATCCACAACCTCAAAAAAGTAGATTATTACATGCAATCAATAAAACAAGGATTGTACATAGAACAATATCGGACCTCTGAAAAGTACAAGCATGCATATGTACTCAGTACTTGGTTTGGGCCCCTTTTGCAGCACTTACTGCAATTACTTTTGCACGATATTCTAATTATTTGAGTTTCACCTGTATATCTTTTTTGGTATCTCTGGCTTTCTTTGATCTTTGGTTTCCTTTTGTTACAAAAGCACTGACTTCACTCACGTCTGAGCTTAGTGTTGCAGAGTTGCCATCCCACTGTCTAATAACAGCATATTATAGATTATTTAAGAGACGCTGTGACTTGCCCATTCAGTGAAATATTAAAGTGTCCACATATAACCCCCCCCAGCAATGCATACTCACCCATCCAAGCTTCCTTGCCGCCTCCCTGGTGCAGGTATCCACCCAGTTGTCTGAATTTACTGGAATGAGTGACATGACTGGCCCTCATCATGTGACAGTGTTTGGACCTGGTGAATGGCCAGCACTGTCTCATGGGGAGGTCACATACCTGAAGCCCCTCTCCTTTAGAACAACGGAGCTAGGAAGCAGGGGCTGAGAGGAGGCACTGTCACTGAATAAGCAAAGTGACATTGTCTCTTTAAAGGCACTCGTATTGGTCAGTATGCAGGCAGTGGGGAAGGGATTAGCCTAGAAGCCAGGGAAATTAGATCTCTAGTATTAAAATTAAAATAAATCAGTGACACCTACAGAGGATGACTTTCTAGCTAAGAAAAGCTGGACAAATCTTTTAAACCTGGGTATCTGAAGAATAAAAAGTTAACAGCCGCCTTTACTCTTCCAATGTTACTTACTGTATACCCCTTGTACTTAATCGGATCAGCATTGACCTGATGCAGGAGCTGTGGCCTGCATCCTATTCTCCATATGCCCTAATGCAAAAGCGTTCTCCCTGCTGGCTTGCAAGGAGATGGCTTTTTCATTTGAGTCTTTTTAGGATAGTCTGCACATGTGCAGTACCACATGACCCCGCTAGCTCAGAACAGGAAAGGAACTCTGCTTGGTGTGTAGTGCGGCTCAGCGCTAGGTTGCCTGCTGATCTAAGTGCCAGAGGGTATAGGTAGTATGGGAAGGGTGTGGGGGGCTATGCTTAGGTTAGGAAAAATGTACAGCTATCCTTTAATTTAGTCCTGTTCTTGGAATGCAACAACCACATTTCTACAAGGTGATACATTTTAATTTTCATCTGTTAACTGCTGCAAGCATTTAAATGGGAAAATCATGCACAGAAGTGTCTAAAGAAATAGCATATTTGCTACCTATTGCAGAAAATCAGGTGCTCCCCTTCATCTTTCGGTTTCAGTGGGTTTTTATTGAGCTCTTTGTAGCAATTACAGTTTAGATAAGACAAACTATAATATACTAGGAACCATGAAATCACATATAAAGCACAGAAATCTCCAATGTTCCAGTAAACTGAAACACAAACATACTCTAAGAGCTGCTTCAGTATTAAAACAAGAACTGGTAAGATATGTCTGTTCATAAATAGTTTCTGATATCATACTTTCCAAGCCACTGAGCCCAGAAATCACATTTATAGCTGGAATAAGATTGAATGAAATGGTAATTTCTGGGTTTAGCTTCTTGTTTCCAGTGAGGTATAAAGCTGATTGCTTGCTCTGGGTAACAAGAGCAGCTCTTTCTGCCGATTTGGGGTCTTTCTGCATATGTCTGTAATAAGTTTGAATTGCATGTACCTCATTTAAAAATTGTGTCTGGAATTCGCAGGTACATTTGTAAAATGTCTAATTTCTTGACATTTAGCTATTCAAGCTTTTGGCTGTCGGTTGCCAAAACGTTTGCTAAGGATTAGGTACACCTAAATGAGAGGTTAGATAAGCTGAATGCAAAATATTCGGCAGCATCAATTTACACGCTTTTTTATCATGTACTTTAATTGTTTATATTCCTATTTTTCGAGACAAGCTTATTGGAAGCTCTGATTGTTTGATAGTATTGGACATGTGCAAATACTTTGTAGCTGGCTGTTGACAGACAAGACAGCCAGTAAAATATGAACATTTTCCTGTTTAGATTATAAGCTCTCACGGGCAGGGCCCTCCTTACCATCTAGTCTTGAATTGTATTGTAATAATAATAACTTTACCATTGGATGCTTCTAAAGCCTGATTAAAAAAGACATAAAATGGAATGATTACAGTGTTAACATTATTTACATTTTTGATGATCCTACTGTATTACATGGTACAATCAAATGTGTGAAAATATGGAGAAAAGCAGACAAACTTTAAAGTGTATGTAAACCCTAAATCTGTTTTTCAGTATGTTTGGCATCATGCCTGACTGCAACAAATTCACAAAAAATGATTTGCTTATGAAAATTGTACAAAGTTTCCTCCTGTGTTACAGCACTTTGTGTGTTGCGGGCTAACAATGCTAAGCTGCTGCCATGCAATTAGCAGCAGTGGTGTTACCCTGCCATGCGCACTTCTTCACTTGGCCTTTGAGCAGCCTATCTTATAGACCTGATAGGCAACCTAGGGGTCAACTGACATGATGCCAAATATACTTAAAAATATATTTGTTGGTTTAGATACACTTTAAGCATATATTCCAGCTGTAAATTATTTTAGCACTATTTAGACCCCAAGTTCAATGTCGTAAATACAAATGCAAAAAAATGGCTTTCTAATGTTTTTGTTTCCTTATCAGGCATGTCATCTGCTAAGCCATCTTCTGAGTTCCAATCATTACTTAATGGTTTGCTACAGAAGGACCCATTAAAAAGGTAGGGAGACCTGCACAATTTGGCTGGATCAATGATGTCTGTCAGTTGTTTCCACAAACCCATCTTGTTCTTTTGGCATTACAAACTGTACATATATAATGAAAACAGACCAAAAAAATGAAGATAACACATCTAGAGCAACATCCATAACACTAAGTTAAACTCACAATTCAGTATTGAGAATTGTGACTTTACCTGTTTTTTCCTTTCTGGACAACCAGACAAAACCAGTAAAGTCAAAACGTTATCATATTAAAACGAACATTCAAAAAAATGGAATATCCACTTTACTGCTAGTCCTCCAAACAGAATTAGGTTTAAAAAAAACCCAGAGGCTACCTGGCTTCCTGGCCAATCAGAAGGCTGGGCGGCGAGTTATGAGGTGCCATTCAGCTTCCTGATGGGCTAGGAAGCCAGGCTGCTTAGCAACACGTGAAGCCGGCTTCCTAGCCAATCAGGAAGCTGGGCGGCATCCAGCTTCACTTGTTCCTAGGAAGCTGGGAGGCTCTTTATTGCCTGCCGCCCGGCTTCCTAATTGGTTAGGAAGCCAGGCTGGTTAGCAACACGTGAAGCCAGCTTCCTAGCCATTCGGGAAGCCAGGAGGTGGGTCATAACCCACTGCCCGGCTTCCTGATTGGAAAGGAAGCCGGCTCCATGCTCCCTCGGCACTGCCGGTCAGAGGGAGATATCCCTATGACCGAAACTACCGGTATTGGAGGTAAGTTTTGGAGCATTTGGGCGAGTACGAGTACTTGCCCAAATACTCGGTATTGGCACCAATTCTAGTATCTGTATCAATGCATCCCTACTGATGAGCTATTCTCTCTTTCCCTCTGCTCCCACTACCCATCTTCATGTCACCTGCTTGCACTTGAGCTTTGCAGCATGTCTTCTTGTGCTGCTTCTTCCCTCCCACTCTGAGCTCAGGTTCAATTCAGACACTTACATTGGTAATTATTATTGAGTACAGGACTGTTTAATGTGTGTCTTTTATATTTGCCTTCAATGTAGCTTTACGATAACCCTGTAAAACACAACTTAATGCACAGACATTACTAGATTAGGGTTATATTGTAAAACAGTGAAGGTTTGCTATGTTCTAGTGAACATCAAGAAATGTCAAATGAGTGTGAAAGTCTCAAACGTATTAATATATTGCCCAGGAAAGTATATCTTTAAATGTTTGCCAAAACACTTAACCCCTTCTAAGTTTAATGCTCTCATGGACTTATATGTTTGAGTCAGTGACAATGGAGGCATAACATTTTTTCTCTTGTAGGATTACATGGCCTGAGTTATTGCGCCATTATTTTTGGAAAGATGCATTTTCTGGAGGTTTTCAGCTGGACCAAACTATCAGCACCCTTGGGTATGATATATGCATTCAAGTCCATATCCAGTAAATGTGGATTGTTAAATTTATATTACCTGTATACCTTGATTGTGACATTTCCATTGTACAAAATGGGGTTGTCTATCCCATCTCCTCAGTATGTATGGGGAGTAGCAGATTTAATCTGCCACATATGATGTAGGTATAGCAGCCCTTTCATACAGGGAGGTTGGCGCTCCACTGAGTACTGTCACATTACAATCTCTGAAAATATTCCTTTCATGCCAGTGTGAATTGCAGTAGGCATTTCTGCAGCTTACTGGTTAGGGCTGAAGAGAGTTTCATCTGTTTTGCTGTACAAGGTTCCACAGAAGTATTTTCAAAAAATCATGCTACATAATGATAGTCATGTTAGTTTGGAAACTGTCAAGGTTGACATTGTCATTTTTTTTAATGACAAGATTACTCCCTTACAAACATAAGCAACATTTATTCTGATGTTTGTTGCATACTGATGCAGTATGCAAAGTTTTAACACACCCTCAACACCACCATTATGCCTAAATGCTGGGCTATTCTATCTGGAAAATCTCTGGCACTTTCTGAGGCCCACATTTTAGTTGGCCAATGAGGCTTTCCATCATAGGCATAGGCCAATAAGAATAGGTAGAAGGCAGGAGGGAGCAGGTAAATTTTGACACTAGCTGAAAGTTTTAGAATGGCGTGGCATTTGGGCATAATGTCGGATAAATTGAAACCTGGTGTAGGTAGGTGTCTGCACTTTATACCTGAGAATTTTTTTTCAATGGCATACTTTCTTTAAAGCAAATACTATTTCAACACCTTTTGCTCTACATAATTGCCTAACTAACTAACTAACTTTGCCCAACCTTAAGTTGAATCCTATTGTATCAGCATCCTTATCTGTAGTTGCCACAGTCTTGGGTATTCTGGTCACTTTGGCTACTGGAACAACCTGTCGGCAACATTCAGAGAATTAAAGAGGTACTTTAAAGTGTAAAGTCAAATTTGAGAAAACCCCTCTATATAATTTGTGTTTCTATTACAGAGCATACCTAAAAAAAAAACCTACCCAAAAAACAAAAAAAACAAACCCTTTATCGATATCTTTTTGGTGAAGGTCTTTGTGCAGGTTCCAGGCTAATCTGAGCAGTTTGCAAGGGACGTAGAGGGACAAACTGAGACTGAGCTTCCTCTCATTAACATACAATGCTTCTAAGTATTAAACCCAATGTTGGGACAGACATTCTTCAAATCTACCAAGTGCTCGGAAACGAGCTCTCAGAAAAAACACAGACTTTTGAGGTACCACAAGGATCAATCCACATTTGCTAAAGTTGTATCTAAGTTTTATTTTTATTAAACACAGTTTAAAACACATTAAATAACATAAAAAAATGGGGGAAAGGAGGAGGGGGGGAAAGGGGAGTTTGTTTAAACATATTTTGTAGCTCTATTTTCCCATTAGGCTAAAGAAACTAAAGAAAAACAACAACAGCCTCAGACAAAGATGGGCCTCCTTGTAGCAAATATAAAAAAGCTTTAATATCACTTTAAGTTACGCAATGTGAATGGTAACGTGGAGCAAACACAAAGTAGGTGTTATGTCAGTTTGGCTGTAAACGTGGGAATTCACTTTAAGGATACAAGTGACACAAAGACAAAAATGTCTTGGATCTGTGCAAAGCAATTACGAAGCAGTACAGAAACACATGTAGCCATAATTGGATATCTTGCATACAGACTCACTTTAAACAACAAGACTTTGGAACCTCCAGTTTATTTATTGTTGTTGGGAGATCTAATTATTGATTATATTTCATGGAAAACCAAGGACTGCTGTAGGGTAAACAGAGCTTGTTTGGATTCTGCATTGTAAGGCATGTAGTGTGAATTATTTTCTACACAAGATCTGATGTCTGCATACAAGTACTATACAGTAAACTACAGCAGAGGGAGGTCAGTCACCTTCCTCTAAGCTTCAAGCATGTTTGGTTCAGCTGACTGCTAACAAGAAAAACAGAGCTACGTTCGTGGCTAGGGGCAGATTCAAAGATAGAAACAGCAGCCTCGTCTTTGCCAGAAGTCAGAATGACGTTTGTGTTTGTTCACAATTCTCATTTAGCACCAAGTGTATTATTTCTGCTAATAATAAGATGAATAACAAAATGTAAGTTAACAATCATTTTGTACTGTACAATTAATATGTAAGGGAAGATCTTTTCATTTGTATGTGTTGGTTTTAAGAAAAGGGCATCCTCCCCAGGCTGATATGTGAACAGGGACACATGCATATTTTCTTTTTTTTTGTGGCATAAGGATCACAGAACTCCAGGTTAAAGTGTTCTGCACTGCAAGGGTTAAGTGCTCGTTTTTGCCTAGGTGCTAAAAAGAAAAAAAAGTAATTCTCACCTGAATTGCAGAGCTGGCTACTCTGGTCCCTGAAGCCTGTCTCTTCCTCCGCTGCAGCAAAGGTATGTCTATTGGTGTCCTCAAGTCCTATACACTGTGCATAGAACATGATGACTCAGGGATCCTTAGAAAGTTGCAGCAGAGGGGGAGACAGGCTCCAGGGACCGGCCTTACAGCAAGCATGCTTCAAGAATCCGGTGAGTTTTTTTTTTTTTAGCACCTAGACAAAAACGAGCACTTAACCCTTGCAGTGTGGGGGTAGCCCCACTGTAAGGGTTAAGAACACTTTTTTGCCTGGAGTTCTGTTTTAAAAAGGACCTCCCAAAACTGATAGTGTAGTTCAGCTTACAACAGTAGCATATACTGTATGCAGTACATTCTGCAGGACTGTTCAATAAAAAAAATGAAAAATAGACTGATGTTAAAATGAGCAAATAACACGTACATGATCCTTTTGTGGATTTATTATGTCTTTTATACTAGTTATGTTTTGACAACTGATCAAACATATTTGTTTTGTTAGTATTTTATGACATGTTTTGTATGACTTTATTATGTGTTCATTTTTTATTTGTATGTTCAGCTATGAGTTTACTTTTATGCAAGGGTTGGCTACATAAGGAAACAGCATAAAGAAGACTAGATATTGGGTTCATGAGGTGCATGAAGAGTTTGAGGGCCTGTTCACATCTTGCAGGGTTATTCACAAAAGAGTGAAGAGTTTGGAGAAGGCAGGAGAAGTGAACAATCTCGGACAACATAGCTGATTTGGGAAAATTCTGCAATTCAGCTCACTTTCCAGTTCAGCTATGTTGTCTTAGATTGTTCACTTTTCCTGCCTTCTCTAAGCTCTTGGAGAAGGCATAACCCTGTATGTGTTTACCTCTGGTATAACATGAATTTCTTTTTCACTATCCATGGGTAAACACAGGGACAGTTGCAAATCAATCAAAGCTCATCCTTAGCCACAATTTGTTTTAGTATAGAGTAGGGAATGGTTACAGCCCCTTTCAGGTTTATCATGCTAAATTCAAGAAATATCCAGCACTCCTTAAGTGACACTAAACTCAGGCGTTAAATCTTAAAGGAGAACTATGAGGGGGTGCTTTTCACTCACCTCATAGTTCTAGCCGACCTGTAACAATGAGACTGTCACAGGTCGGCTCAGTAGATCGGGAGGTGAGCAAACACATACCGAGTTCGCTCGCCTCTCGATCCTGTCACGGCTCTCTGCTGTGACTGGGGGAGGGGCTGGATTCCCCCCTCCCCGCTCCGATCTGCCAGCGCTGACTGGCGGAACGGACGGGGGAGGGGGCGAGTACAGCTCGCTCTGCCTCTAGATAGGCAGAGCCAGCTGTCATTCACGCAGCTGGGCGGATCCCGTCATCTAAGTCGGGATCCGCTCCGGCTGCGGCGTCTCAGTATACCGCGAGCTGTAGCTTGCGGTATACTGAGCTTAGGGTAACTGGAGGACGCTAGTTTGTGTCCTCCCGTTACCCTAAGGAGAACTATGGGGAAAAACACTGACCCCATAGTTCTCCTTTAAACATGCATTCAAGTACCCTAGTACCCTAACTAAAATGTATCTTTAATGTGTATCGCTCAGCTGTAGATCCTCAAATCACCTCTGAATTCATGCTGACACTGTCCTTCCTCACACTTCTGTAGGGTGGCTATTTTTGTTCCTCATGGTCCCTGTGTGTGTTGTAAAGTAGCCGCCACTCCAAGCTCACTCCTGTGATGGGCTACAATCTCCCATTTAGTTTACTAATTTGTATTGAGATTGTAGTCCATCACGAGAGCGAACTTGGAATGGTGGGTAATTTACAACACACCCAGGGACCATGGGGGAACAAAAAGTAGCCACCCTCCAGAAGGAAGGGCAGTGTCAGCATGAATTCAGAGATGATTTGAGGATCTACAGTTGGGTGATACACAAATAAGATACATTTTTGTTAATAGTTAAGGTGTTTGAATGTGTTTTCGATGTTTAACTCCCGAGTTTAGTGTCGCTTTAAACATTGTGGAGTGTATTTATAAACAGTTTACAGAGCCATGTGTCCTGCACATTGCATGCACATTTATTCTGTGCGAATGGAGATTAAAACAAATGTTTATTTGGGTGTGGCTGCACACCCTTCTACACTGACTTTGGGCAACAGTGCAAGACAGTATGTTGAATAGGTTTATCATGCTTTCAGTGTCCTCTCTGGCTAGTGTCACCCACTTAATACACGTATGTCTTAGTGATTGTTGTCACTGATTTAGATATAGGTCTGTTGTAGGTATATACGTTTAGATACATCTGTTTTTTTCCTGTAGTAACAGGCGTCACAGGCTGCAATAGCAATACAGTATAGTACATGATAAAGGATGTTATCCTGGGGTTTTATTAAATGGTAAGGAAATGGCCGCGTAGTCACGGAATTGAACACCACTGCTGATCACGCTGGCAGTGCCATTCTTTTCTAATGGCACTCCAGTCGCACTAAGCAGATTGCTTGGTTTTCTGGCCCAATTCCGCCAATGCAATCGTGCGCGATCGTGGATGAAAAATAAGCGCAGTACATGTTGTGAAAAAAGGTTCATGCACCTTTTTTCAGTGATTGCCATGCGGCAATAACCCCATTGAAACCGATGGGGCCACGCGGGAACCGCTGTTTGCAACCTCACACGATCGCGAGGTCCTGGGATGTGTGTCCTGGTATCGCCCAAGTCTGAAGTAGGGAACTCTGTAGTAAAAAAGAATGCAGGTAGTAAAATACATAAAAAGATAAAAAACAATAGCAGTTAAGGAATGAAGCAAAAACTGCTGCCTCCATCTACTGGACACATTTGTTACTACAGAATGGATGCTGAGGCTTTGACAGCATCAGTCAAGATACGTTGCTGTAGCTGCATCAGTCAAGATACGTTGCTGTAGCTGCATCCTCTGACAGGAAAACAGGGCAGCAGAAAACTAGTGATATTATAAAGGGAAATGTCTTGCGAGTGCAGCTATTTGATACAGAAACTGTAATAATATTAAGGCCTCATTCACACTGCCGTACAATACGCTGTGTATATTCGCGTACGCTCCCATATGCAGCATATGCAAATAAATGGCCTCTTACACATAGCTGCGTATGGAGCCCTATATTTGCCCTGCGTAAAGATGCACAAAAACAGAATGGACCTGAGATGTGTCCTGGCAACGTATTTCTGCGTATTTTCCGCACATATGCACGCACGTACAGTTCATTAAAATTTCTATTATGCATTCTGGGACTGTATATAGTGCACGCATATACACGCGTATATACGCGCTATACGCGCTATACAATTTTGCTCTTGCGTGGTGTGTGCATGAGGCCTAATCAGGGAATTACCAAAGGGCATACTCCCCAGGCTGATATGTGAACAGGGACACATGCGTATTTTCTTTTTTTTGTGGCATAAGGATAACAGTAGTTCTGAGCACCGGTGGTAAGCCCCAAAACGAATAATAATCAAATGCTGTCACGTAAATGTCTGCAGCCTAAAATATTTTTGGCTATAAAACAAACCATAACCGTTAAAGAAGAACTATGGGTACGCAAAAAAAAAAAAAAAAAATCACGCAATATGACTTTTTTGATATGCCCTTAATAACCTCTTTTTGGCATTCCTTGTACATCCAGGGCTTCCTCTGATGTCCTTATTAATGCCTCTCTTTTGCTTCTGTGATGGAGTGCAATCTCAATACAAACTAGTAGTCCATCACTGGAGCCATTTTTTAAAGTGTATTTTATTGTTTATCCGATTAACCGATTAATCGAACTTAATAATCGGCTAACTAATCGATTTTGAAAATAATCGTTAGCTGCAGCTCTACCTCTCTCCCTTTTTCCATTGAGGAAATATTTTTTTGTAGATTTTTTTTTAACTTTCATATATATTTGTTTTTTGTTGCATCACATTAGGGTATATGTATACCAAACCACTGAAATCTCTTATACGCTTTAGAATTGTATGTAATTTAAAAAGTCACTTTTAATATTTGTAAATCTTATGCTTGTACTAAAATAATACCTGTTGATCCTGCCACGAAGCTCTCTGTGATAGCTCTCCTTCCCTGTCTCCCAATTGTGCCGCTGGTTGTCACCCTGTCACACTGGTCCTTGGTTGGAGTGACATCTCTCTGTCCCTGCCTCCCAATTGTGCTGCTGGTTATCACCCTGTCACACTGGTCCCATGATGCTTTTCTACTGTTTTACTGTTCAAAGCCCATTTCGTGTGCACCTTACTGTATAACTGGTGACACATTGTTGAGTGCGTTTTGTCGTTTGTTTTGCTGGTTATCACCCTGTCACAATGGTCCTTGGTTAGAGTGAAACTCTCCTTCCCTGTCTCCCAATTGAGCCACTGGTTATCACCCTTTCACACTGGTCCTTGGTTAGAGTGACACTCTCTTTCCCTGTCTTCCAATTGTGTCCCAGTGTTGTCTCACTGGCTTTAAATGTAGATTGGCTTTTTTTAACACACCTTAAACAGACATAGTCCACTAGGTAAGGTAACCATGTTAGTATGCGTATTTCTATTCCTAACATGGAACATGACCTCTTAAAAAGTATATCAGTTAAGGGAAAGAAATGGCAGAGGTGTAATGGCTTGTAGACAGAGTTCCACAAGTTATCTGGGGTGGTAGAGGACAGTAACATGCATCTCAGGCAGTCAGAGACCCTCCTTGTTACACAGAGATTTTCCAGTTTCCCAGAGAATGATGATCCTTCATTCTTCTTTACTCTTCTCTAGGGAAAGGTTTAGAAGTAGAAGCACAGTGTATATGCTGCTGTTGTTGCTCCCTTGATTTGGGGAAGCATGACACATTTCTCCCAGCCCACCATTCTTGGGAGATATTGGTCCCTTTATGTCCAACTGTAGGGTGCAAACTTGCATGGGCTTTATAATGTAGGATGTAGGAATTTCACTGGTAGCACCCACAGCTTTACCCGCCATGTAATGGAGGCTACCCTGTGTACATTTATTGGATACTGAATTTAAGAAGAAGGGTGGAGGGTCGTTTATTTGGCCATGATAAATATTGATTGATAGGGAGCTAAGTTAGCTACGCTCCTGATTGACAGTACTTTCTGCATTTCTTGTTCGATACCTGTTTTGTGCATATTAGACAAATAACAAGTGTTCCTCTTTTAATATGGCAGGATGAACTGTGAAGGTGTGGATAGCCCATCCAAAGAGCAGCCTGAAAGCTCTAGCAGTACATACAAGTCCTTTAAGATTGGTTAGTGGCGACAGTCACTTGTTAAAATATTTTCTCTAACTGCTCTTTGAATAGTTCATTTACATAATTTTTTTATCTCTTTTAGATAATCCAGAAGATCTCAGACCCAAAAGTGGCCTAGGTGGAGAGGCTAATGAATCCATTTTCTCACTCAGGTAACAAAAGACATGTATATACATGACAGTAGCATTGATAATGTTCGTTTTTGAAAAGAAAAAACTGCAGCGCCTTTAGATGATAGTAGTGAGCTGTTCTGTTTAAATATGGCACCCATACTAAGGATTATCTGCTTTTTTGCTTGACTTTGCTTAGACCAAAGAAACACAATTTTTTTTCTTAACCAATGTGCATATTACACGAGCACACCAAGGTTATGAACCATTGGTCCTGGTTTGGCATAAAGTGGAAATTACCTGTAGTGCTATGCCCCCCCACCCCCTCACCAGAATTTGATCATCTACATGGCAACCTAGGTGGGGAGCCGGGGACCAGGGTGTTTAGAGGACCCAGCTAGAAGCTTCAGGCATGATTCATTTTGTTCAGCTTTACAAGAAACTATACACTTGCAGGTAGTTGGTATCTAATGTGGCAGGCCGTTCCAGTACAGGCACTGTGAATGGCATGGGTTCTGTGTGCCTGTTGCAATCCTTATCAATGACATTTGACAGAATTGGCAAATATGCCATCTTTTCCGGTGCCCTATTCTGCTTTAATCCATTCCTGTGCTCTACAATAAACACAACAGTCTTTTGTGTTGCAACTACTGTCATATTATTTATATGGAGCTAGATTAGTGTTCAGGAATGACTCCTTTTGTGGTATTTGGCTTGTTTTTGCATTTGTCTTCCCTGGAATATGTGGAGTCAGACAAATTTCCAACCTGCCTAACTGGATTACGATAGGTGGGTCCTAGCCATAGAGTAATAAATGGAATTTCTTGAAATCCATTTTACTGCAGCATAATGGGCAAATGTTAATGGCCTCTAAAGTATCCATAGTTAGGCACTCAATCAAACCAGAGCACCAGGAACTTATGTGATTCTCTAACAACACTGATGGCAGTGCACCACTTTCTTATTTCATGCTTTCACATAAAAATGAGGAATCATTCCCACTCAAATTGGTTTTCCAGAAAGTAAATCTTACTGTACAATTACAAATTACTCCATCAGTGGAGCTCCTTTATGTGCCATGGTAGGTCAGAAATGGCCTGATTATTACAAGCAACAATGGAAATTGGGAGCATCCATTGTTCGGATCTGTTTATGGCCTGCTCTAATAAAGATTCATACATCATTAGTATGTGAAAGGTTTGTGAAATAAAAATGTTGTACACATCATTTTAATAATAAATGTTGGAATTATTGCAGCTCTTACACCACCCCAAGACCAAGTACTGCTACAGGTAAAGGCAAGAAGGTACCAGATCCTATGCCGGTCTTAGTGCAGGAGGCTGTTGAAAGTCCAAAGGTAATTATTATACTTTTAAATCTTTGTTACATATTCCAATGTTACCATAATGCCTTAAAAGAGTAGTCTTGAACCTTATTATTTTCTTACCTTATTACTTGAACCCCTTTTGTGACGGAAGGCGTACACTGTAGGCCCTGCCACATAGTGCCCACATGACTAAAAACGTACACTGTGCGTGATCAGCTATTTGGGGCTGTGGAATCAGTATTGAGGCATCCATTAATGAAAGGGTAACAATTTTTCAAACACTCGATCCTTTGCAGGGATCGGCTGTCAGACAATGATAGCAGAGTGGTATTTACCGCACTTGTTTTGACAGCTGGTACAGATCGGGATCCCGATATGTATCAACTTTTTTCTACAATGTTTCAGAATAGAAAGCTGCATGCTTCTATTCTGAAAAAATGTTGCAGGCTTCTTATCATTTTGGGAACGGTCCTTTACTGACCCTGAACTTGACATGCTGATAGGCACACATATGTGATATAAATATATAGCCCTATCTGTCCTCTAAAAAACAATGTATAATATGTGTGGATGCACTTAGTAAGAAAGTATATATTAGTGCCACGGAAGAATTACACAGCAAAAATGTAAAAAGTGCATCAGTCATTAATGAACAGAAACTAAAAACAAGCTCAGTCATGAAGGGGTTAATATTGTAAATCGTATTTATATAACTCTATAAAAGAGTCAGTGCTCAAATCTTATTGGTTCATTGCTCAATTCTTATTGGTTTATTAAAGTGAAGGAGGTGGAATGTTTAAAAGGAAGTAAATTGCAGTGCTTACTGTAATCCGCTGCATGTCATGGCGATGTGTCACCCGGTATCCGCTCTGGGTGACACCCGGCCTCGGGACGCCCATGCTATCAGAGCACACAAATAAGCACTGCTGGCATTGTATAAGGCATTGCCACTACAAGTGCCAGTTTAGAAACTGCTGGCCTACAGTGCCCCTTGATCTAAAAACAACCAAATCAGTGCTCCACCATCCTCAGTCTGCCCAACCCTAGTGCACAGCCTGTGGGCAGAGGCTCAGAGCTTGTGACATACATTCTCTATGAACTAGCACATCGGAAACCCTGTCCACATTCATCATGCAGACTGGGGAGGGTGCAATTCTGCGGCACATTGTAAACTAGCATTTCTAAGGTTTTATAGTTTTCACAGGATACTAGCATAATCAAAGAAGCATAGAGCAATTAGCTCAAAGACTTCTAAACACAATTCAGGTCCAGAGTACTGAATCTAGATCTAAATAGGAGGGTTGGCTTTGCAGGCATTTTAGAAGGCTTCAGTAGGAATTATGCAAATTCTAGAAGACTGCTATAGATGCTTACTAATGAAATGTTTCAGTCTAGTGTTTATGACCTAAATTTAAAAGATGCTTGTGTGTTCTCACTCTTAAAGAGACACAGTCATTAAGCTACGCTTAGCAGGATACTCAGTAAATTTAGCTCACTTATTGGTATTCCATATTTTTGTAATCTGTTTTCTATTATTTTTTTTCTTCACCTCTGATACTTTCCAGTGTTGAAGGCTTTGTCTGCCAGTAAGAGACTTTGACTATTCCTATTTGTGATGCCCCCTCATTTAGAGACCCTTCTGACAAGAAATTGTTATCTCTTTCTCACTCCATTTGCTCTTGACAGGATAAGCGTTTCTACCCCTGTTAGCCACGGTCCTTATTCCCCAGACTCTAGCTATCTGGTCTAAGACGGTCAGTGCTGACCAAGCAGCTGCAAGTGTTGACCCGCATTTTATTGATTGTTTCAGTCAGATGACACTTGCATCTAATTTTGTGTGCAATGCTGTACTTGATACCCGTTTAGAGTATTTATTTCCTCAGTTCAGAGTCAAACAGCTATTTGACCTAAGTGCTAGTCGAAGGAGCCTCAATATAAGAAGGGACATTTATGTTTGCCCTATGTGGGAGACCACATTTTTGAAATTCAGAACATGGAAAAAGTTCAAACTCCATGCAAGTCTATGGGGCCAGAACTATGAAAAATATCAAATATCTCTGTTGTGAAGCCTTATATGCAAGTTATTGGCCATAAAAAGGGTATGGGGATTTGGGTACTGCCCAGGGGGGCATGTATCAATTACTAAAATACAGTTTTTAAAGGAGCAGTGATTTTAACATTGCTTAAAGTGAAACAATAAAAATGAAAAATCCCTTCAAATATTGTGCCTATGGGGTCCCCTTATACTGCCTGTAAAGTGGCGCATTTGTACAATGTATAGAACCTGCTGCAGCAAATAGTGACATTTATAAAGAAAAATAAAGCATGCGGTTCCCCCTCCCAAACAATACCAGACCCGTTAGGTCTGGTAGGAAAGTTAGGAGGGACCCCATTTAAAAAAAAAAAAGAAAAAAAAAGCGTGGGGTTTCCCCCAAAAGGCAAACCAAACCCTTTAGGTCTGGTAGGAATTTTAAGAGCAACCCCAAGTTACAATTAAAAAAAAAAGTGTGTGAGGTTCCCCCCCAAGGTCATACCATGCCCTTAAGGTCTGGTAGGCATTTTAAGGAGGAACCCCCTCAAAATCCCCAACCAGACCCTTGATCCGAGCACCCCCTCCCTACCATACCAGGCCACATGCCCCTGGCACTGGGGGGGTGCTTTTCCATGGTCTTTGTCTTTTGACTTCCTATGTCTCCACAGCGCTGAGCGTATCTATCGGTGGTCCAGGGGTGGTTAGATCAGAATGTTGTTTTTCTGGGTTTTACTCAAAAGGTCAAAGGCAGTTTTCTCCCATCCTGGATTTAAAAGCTCTCAATGCTTGGGTTCAAATTCAAAAGGTTGAATGGAATTTGTTAATTTCGTTATTGTCTCCTTTCTCTAGGAGATTTCTTATTTTTCATTGACATCAAGGATACTTGGGTCTTTTTAGGATGAATCCCTGGCCAAGATTTTTCTTCCCCAGGACAATTCAACCAAGTTTGAGAGTCAAAATAGCCTGCTTTGTTCTCATCCACTTTCCTTCATGTGATTATGCATGCAAGTTCTGGGCATAATGGTATCCACCTTTGAAGCAGTTGTCTTTGGATCAGTTTCACTCCAGGATTCCTCTATGGAATATTCTCACATCATGGAACAAGTCCAATCTTTCTTTGGACAAGATGATCAGGTTGAGTTACTAAACCAGAATGTCTCTGTCCTGGTGGAAAATGTTCCCGTCCTTGACTCAAGGGAAATAGTACCTTGTCATTGAAAGGTTGTTACAATGGACACCAGTCCCTTGGGTTGGGGATGGGTTCTGGATGACAGGGTTGCTGGTCTCAGGAGGAATCCAAGCTACCTATCAACATCCTAGACAATATCATGGTAGTGACTACATCATTCATCAGGGGAGCACTAAGAGCTTTTCAGCAGCCAGGGAAGTGTATTTGATGTGATCCAGGATGGAACATTATGTGTCAGTGATTTTTGCAGTGCGCATTCCGGGAATAGGGAACTGGCAGGCAGACTTTCTCAGCAAACATCTGGATTTGGGCGAGTGTTCTTTCCATCCAGAGGTGTTTCAACAACTTTGCCAGTGCTAGGTAATGCTGCATGTAGATCTTCTAGCTTCTCATCACAACAAGGAATTGACAGATTTGTATTCAGAGCAAGGAATCCAACAGCAGATACGGGGGATGCCTTGGTAGCTACGTGGGATCAGTACACCCTGATGTACTGTATGTCTTTCCTCCACTGACATTGTTACCTTATCTGCTTAGCAGGATAGAACACAAAGGAGTTCATGTCTTTCTCGTTGCTCCAGATTGGCCTCGCAGGATGTGGTATTATGGTTCATCTGTTCACAGACAATCCGTAGCTTCTTCAAGATTGGCCAGATATTTTATCTTAAGAACCAACCTTCCGCCCTGCTACTCTGTCACTGGCTTTAATGTCCTGGCTATTGAAACCCAGGTGTTGAAAGACTGGAGTTATGGATTCTGTTATTCTGACTTTGCTTAGGGCTCATTAATTTTCTACTCATAAAATTTACCACCATATCTGGAAGAGGTATTTTCATTTGGGGTTTCCCCTCAGGCTTTTTATATATTGCGTATTCTGTGTTTCCTTTAATCAGGGGTTGACCAATGTTTAGCTCTTAGTACCATTATGGGCCAGGAATCTGCCTTAACGGTCCTTTTTCAGCATCCTCTTGCTTCTAATTCCTTGATTTGTACTTGTATTCAGTGAGTTGTTCCTCCTGTTGGGTCTCCCCTTCCTTCGAAGGATTCAAACTTGGTTTTATCTGTTCTACAAAAACCTCTTTTTGAGCGTATTTTAGATATTTCTTTATGTGTTTATTGATTCTGCGCTGGATAGGTGAAACAAAAGTGCTCTAAACTATACTAAGTGATTAAATAAGAAGGCTGCGGCAATAGGGACCAACAAAGGTCAAATCGTATATGTTTTCAATATATGCAGCAGTCACCACTGAAATCTTCCCCCTCATGCTTTGGCTTGTGGGACGATCCCTCTGCCTCCTCACGTGCAATTCAGGGCTATTGACCCTGCATTTTACTTCATGACGTCACAGGGCTTGGGACCGCTGGAGCGTGAGCGAGAAGAGACTGCGGGTGCTGGTCTTGCAGTGTGAAGTGAGCCTGCAGAAGTGAGGGATCAGTTAAGTAAAAGTCCTTGTTTTGGGTACCCGTGGCAAAAACAGACATTTAACCTTGCTCTGCGGGGGAAGGGGGATCCCACTGCATGGGGATTTTTTTGTTTTCCCCAGAGATGAGCTTTAAATATACATTTATATATTTGTATAGATCATTAATTAGAGATTTGTTTTAAACCCTTAGCTTTAGAGTGGTGCCCCTCACAACCAGAAGACATGTTCAGCAATATGTTATTTTCCCTGCTGGCTAGCAGTCACATTAAAAGTGCTAGCAATACTCTATTTGAACCAGCAGATGTCACTGTTGCTCTTGCTGTTCATGCTGCTCTGTGAAATGTAGACAGTTTAGGAAAGAAAAGGGTGACCATGTCATAAACTCTGCTAGTTTTTGTATTTAATTTGTTTATTAGATTACAGCACGGTCCCAATATTTGAAATTCAACAGAAGTGCATTAATTACAGGAAAGTAAATGTTGTTTAGAGGCCTGCTGGTGGTTTTCATGTGGCTCTACAAGTGCATTTAGCAATTAGCCGTTGATCTGGAAGCGGGTTTAATTGTACAGCTTCCCATTAATGCTTCATTTTTATATTACAAAGCAGTTTTCATTTTATGTAATTTGTATTTTGTTCAATGTAAACAGCCTATACGCTTATTTTTATGTTCCTCTGCTTAATTAGTCAAGCTTATTTCTGGTATCTGGTATAAAACACGGTTTGCCTGTTTATAATATTGAGCAAAATACTTGTTATTAATTGAGTTACTTTTTCCAAATCTGTCATTATAATGCAATAAGACAATAATGTTTCCTGTGTTGACAAAATAGTATGTTTCTGCAGGCTTTTTATTTTTCTAAACCAGTAGTTTTCCTACCCCTATTATTAAACTGTTAAGAGCAGAATATTATGGGTGCAGTATTTTTGTTTCACACCTCGCTCTTCCTGTCTTCTGCATATTAAGATTTGGTGATGAGGTCTGTTTAAAACCCACGGTATAGAACATGTGTTGTGGGTTGTGGTGCCATGCCTTTCATTCTGAATAGCACCCCAATGCGCATACACAGTAAAACCAAATGCATCTGCATTATAGTGCACCACAGTGTACTGTTGTTTTTTGCTCTGTACGTTATGTGCTGCATTGCCAAAAATATTGCAGCTCCTTTTTTTTTTCCTGTGTTGGTGCATGCTAAAAGCCCTTAAATTATCTGTAAACTCAAGCCAAAAGAAACACATAATGGCAAAACTTACCTATTGGGTAATGGTGCCCTTTAGGTAACAACTGGAAAAAAATGCTCCAAATACCTTGTTTGTATGATTTTATCAGTGGTCACGTTACCACTCTGTCTCCTCTTCTTCTCCCAGTTCCTAGGGCTGGGGGTGGAGACGCTTGGTACCTTGCCTCGGTTGTATTAACAGCAGTGCTCCCTACAGGAACTCCTGTCAATCTAATGTTTGGGGTGGTCTGGAATACGGGGCTGCCTATATCACAGGTTAACTACTAGAGTGTACAGGATGTAGGTATGACATCCAGTGCACTGATGCAGCAGAATCATTGAACAGCTTGACAACGAAAAAACAGGAAGTAACTTGGGATTCTCATTGTTGCGATGATCCAGGAAGCGCCAATTCATTTTGGACATCATGAAACTGATCATTTATAATGGGCATACATGGAAGGTTTAAACCATATCTAAACATAACAACTAAAATGTAACAAATTGTAGCTTTCTAATCCTGAAATGCGGTGTTTGCATTCGTTTTTTTTTTTTCTTGATTTTCACCTGTTGATCCAGCCAGTAACACACTTTGTGGCTTAGGGTGGCTCCACTCTATGGAGGAGCAATAGAGCTACCCTTGGACAGCAACATTGTCAATCTGTGAAGCAGGTAGTGTTAGATCTACTAGCAGATTCAGATGGATTGACTAACAAATTAAATCTGAACTCCAGCTAACTCTTAAGCAGTTATAGAAACAGTTTGTTTTCCATTTGGGATAAAGGTTTTATATAAATGAATAAAAGCTCACCATTGTATACACCCCTGTTAGTGTTAAATGGTTTATCTCAACCATCTACCTGACGGGTAGCTACACTTCGGCCCTCCAGCTGTGGTGAAACTACAAATCCCATGAGGCATTGCAAGATTCTCAGCCACAGACATGTTTCCCGGAGAAACATGCATCATGGGATTTGCAGTTTCACCACAGCTGGAGGGCCGGAGTTTGGCTACCCTGATCTACCACTTTTGCTAGATAGTTTGGTCTGTTAAAAGAAGTTTAAAAAAAAAATAACAGACTTAGTGGCTGGATCAACAGGTGAAAATAAAGGAAAAAGAAATCTAAGGATTGGTAAGCTGCAATACGTAAATTTCCACTTTTGGGTTTAGATACTCTTTTAAGATCATGTGGAAACGGTGAATGGATAAGTATGATTCGGTTCCACAAACACTTTAACATAGCCCACTAAAAAATCTCTATTACTGAACCCTTTAACATTTGCAAAGATGAGATGGGGACCTAGAAGTCTACTGTGGAATATATTTTAAAGTGGTACTTTAACAGCAAATAAAATATCCCTTCCAGAAGCAAGCAATGGGAGGGCAGGGTGCAGATCAAATCTCTTTTTGCTTCTACTGCTTCACAGACAGGGAGCACAGAAAACTTTAAAAAGCTGAAACAATGTAACAGTCTTCAAATGCTGGATGGTGACTGTCACAACACTATCTGCTGCTATAATAAGAAGGAAGGAGGCATCTAGGAACAGGTGCTCTAGCTGCCCCACCTCACTAATCCTTAGTGCTGATTGCCCATTGCTAAGGTGAATATCCCATGTACACACAATGGATCGGAAACCTTGGAGCTTTGTTGCCTAATTTATTACCTAATTTTACCTAAGTTAGTTATCTATTTAATTCCCCTATTTCCAACCAGTCAAAACTTTTGATTTTGCTGGTTTCCTGAGTATGTTCCTAAGCTGTTTGACTGAATTATCAATACTGAAACATCATTGTGCAGTGTAAACATATTTTACTTGTTATGGAAACTTGAACTTATTGTCAGTCAGATAACTTACCAATAGGATACAATTGTATTAGCAATAGAAACTGATACCTCACAGCTATGGGCATTATTGAAAAAGAGGACTACTTTTATACATGTTTCTAAACAACCGGACTCATAGTCCTACATATAGCTGAGGGTCAAACTCACCTCAGAACCAATCTAATTTAGATGTGTTGTGAGAACATGTCCACCCTATGTCAGTGTCCTCACAACAGGCTGAAAGTTCTTATAAGAACAACTGCCATAGCTTACACAAAGGGTGGGAGAGAGGGAATCGCTCGTTGAATGACACAACATAGAGATGAATATACAAAATGGAACCCAGCTGACCTACATTTCCATCACACACTATGTATGAAAGTTTTTACATAACATTTATTTCTTGTGCTGTAAAAGTCAAATGATTTCCACTTCCACTAATAACTGCAACAAAATATATTGCATTAATGTTACCCTCCTGCTTCCTATCAGTTATGTGTTTCCATCTGTTATTACAGGTGGACAATGTATGTTCCAGTCGGCAGGACCTTGAGAAGAAGATTAAGAGCCTTATTTTCACAGATTCTGATCTCACTGTGTCACCTATCATAGACAATCCAAAGGTGCTTAAAATGTTTATTGCTATGCATTTTATAACAATACGCTTATTTTTCACTTCAGTTCAGTAAATCAGTCCTTGAGCCAGAGTCTTTTGAGACACTAGGGTTGATTTATAAAAGCTGGAAGAACTATAATACATAAAATGTTGTACACTAAAGGAGTAAAATGGAAGATATTACATTTGCTTGTCTTTCTTGATGTACATGCAGCCGACCTGAAATGCTACTTTATGTTGTTATTCTTGTTTTTATGGCTGTTTATGCTGTTCCTGACATTCAACATATTCTTTTAAATTTGGAACTTTTAAAGACATCTACAGAGGAGATTCAACCAGCTACAGTAACTTTTATCTGTATATATAAGTCCCTTGTGTTGTGCATGTATGACGCTGCAGTGCTTTCTGAACTTTTGTCCTGTGTGTGTGTGTGTGTGTGTGTGTGTGTGTGTGTGTGTGTGTGTGTGTATAATTAACTGTATAAACCTTAGAAACAACCAACCCGTCACTTTCCCACTGTCTCTGTCACAATCTTGGATCAGGCTCAGAGTCAAGTAGCTGATACGGCAGGCAAATTCGTGGTATAACAGACCGAGTTTGGTACACAAGCAGATGGTGGTAGTAGTATAGGAGCAGGCAGAAGCGTAGTCAGCAAACAAGCCGAGGTCAGTTGCCAAAGGCATCGGGTATGAAGCAGAAGACAATGAGAGTAGTCGGTGAATCAGCAGCCAAAGCTCGGTACACGGGTAGCAGTATGAGCAGATTGTATCACCGGAGGAGCAGCAAGCAAGATATTGGCAGGAGCACAATAATCTGGCAAACAGGAAGTGCAGAGGCATGGCTTAAATAGGAAGTTCAAGGGAGGAGCAAGGAGTTCAGACTTCAGCAGAATTTAGGTTTAACTGAGGATTACACAGGAGATCAGGCAAGGAGCTATCCAAGGTTCTAAGGTGGCTCAGGTGGTAGAACCACTGCCAGCTACAGCAGAGGCCCTTGGGTTCAGATCCGGTTCCTGACAGTCTCTCCTCTAACGTTGCTTGAAAAATGAATGCTAACACCTTATTGGTTGGTACTTTTTTGTTTATTGCAGATACAAAGCTGATTAATAATTAAGCATATGTTATTTTCTTTCTGTAAGATAATTAAGCCAGCGCCGGTAAGATTTGATGGGAAGACTTTGGGCTTTCCTGCACATTCAGGTAAGAAATACTGTTTTAAATGAATTGTGTGGAATCTTCTTTACTGTTTTCTTGACAGACTTTCCAAGGTTAAAGATTTTAGATTTTGGTAGTGTTCTGTTACTGTATATGGTCATCATGAGAATTTCAAGAAATGTCTATTGTTTTTCTATATACTTTATTATGTTCTGGTCTAAAAAATATATATATATATATTCTTAATCAAGTATTTCTATAATTTTAAGAAGGAAAACAAGGCGCAAACAACCTAGTGTCTTCAAATATAGGTAAAACAAATACATTCACAAACGTATAGGGAGGTAAAGCATTGAAGTATGCCATGGCCGATCCAGGGAAAAATGGTCACTACTCTTTATGAATGGCAAAAAGCAGATGTTCGACTTCTCTGGAGAAACTCAGAACATCAACGTGTATATGTTAAGACTGGTTGGAACGGTTAAGCTGATAATAAGGGGTACAAATGCAAAAAAACAAACCAGGGACCTGAATGTGCGTAAAAACAAGTCACACTTTATTAGTGAAGAATCAAAGTATTGCACTCATGGCAGTATGCTTGTACTGGGTCTTGTAGATGCTGATAAAAGGATCTATAGCAAGTGCAGTCAAGTTATCCCATACCTGACTGGAGACTCAGCTGAGAAGGGGGCTGCCCGTGCACCTTCTGTCCCACACCTCTGGAAGTAGTGACAAGGGATGTAAGGACAGAGCAGAGCACAGGTGCCGATACTGGTGGCTGGCCGGTTCTTGAGGAGACGCTTGAGTGTGTTGGACCAGCTGGTGAATTGGCAGGACTGAGATGACACCGGGACCTCTTGAAACCAGAGCAGGCAAGGAATATGAGACCAACGGAGCACTGTCGTTGCTCAGGATGCTGATGGAGCGATCCACCAAGTGGCAGACCAGGAGGGAAGTCAGGTTGAAGCTGAGGTTATACACAGGAAGCCGAATCTTGAGGTGCCGAATCACAGATCAGGAGCAGGGTCAGGAAACTTAAGCCAGAGTCATACACAGGAGATTAGAGAGCAGAGGTACCGAATCAGGAGGAGGAGGCAGAGTCAATTAGTCAAAGGGGTTTTAACCATTCCATACTCTATCCAAAATGTAAAAAAAAGTTTAGGTTTTAGATATGCTTTAAGCCCACTCTGATCTGTTTATAAATGCTGGAGCTTAACTAGTACTCCATGGGCACAGCAGAGAAGTGTGTTCTGTAGTTAAATTGGCACATACAAATATCTCCACCAATTTATTAATGGAACTTTATAAAGTGTATGGGGAATCCCATAGGAGAAGTGCATCTTCACAGGGTAGAATCAGAAATATGAGGGAAAAAAAAGGTAAAAGTTTGCTGCAACAGTCTTCATTTTATGTGGAAAATGCATTATATACAGAAGTTGTAAATATCACTCTTAGCTGTTTTCCCAATGTTGGATGAATAGAGATGTAGCTTAATGTATCCAGAATAACATAATGCATTGTAAGGTAATAGCAAAATGTTTCTCTTACTTGAATGATATGTTCTACCCACAGTAAAATGTGCCTTAAAGTAAGGCATTTTTCAGCTCTAAATGTACATCTAACAACATTATTTCTTTCTGATTACTATAATTTCAGCAAAAGTTAGAAATTGCTGCAGCTGAAAGATAGCATGTAAAATATAGCTTTTTCCTCTTCTTCTTCTTCTTCTTTTTTTTTTTTTTTTTTGTCTGGTGTGATATTGAATTTGGTTCTAACACAGTCTTTTCTATGGATAGAAGATTGTATTTTTATTCTTGTTGCACATTGTCCATCAAAGTCAGCCATAAGATATAAGTAAATAAATGGCTAAAAAAAATACCTTGTATTCAAAGATCCCTTAACCCCTGGTTGATTTAGAGGAAGGTAAAAAAAACCCCTCATAAAGTGGTTAAAATTAAAATCAGGATTTAAAAAACAAAAAGATACCCTTGCAGTGGACGGCCTCCCGCACTACAAGTGTTTAACAGTCCATAAGTCTAGGGGGTAGAGAAATAAGCTGTAATACTTACCTTAATCCTTGCTTCGGTAGGCATTCACCATACTGGCAACCAGTCCCCTGAATCATCTTTTCTAAGGTGCTGCAGCCCGGGGTTGCACCCCAACATCATCACGTTCAATGCAGGACCAGTAGTCCTGCATTATGGGTGAAGATGGCGATGGCCTGTCCACAACCTGTAGCATTGGAGAGAAAAGAAGAGAGTTGGAGTCTGCCAAAGAGAGGACTAAGGTAAGTATTACAGCCTATTCCTCTACCCCCTAGACTTAAAGGAGAACTATGAGGTGAGTGCTTTTCACTCACCTCATAGTTCTAGCCGACCTGTGACAATGAGACTGTCACAGGTCGGCTTAGTAGATCGGGAGGTGAGCGAACACATACCGGCTGGTTTCCCCCGCTCCGATCCGCCAGCGCTGACTGGCGAAACAGACGGGGGAGGGGGCGGGTACAGCTCGCAGTATACTGAGCCTAGGGTGACGGGAGGACGCTAGTTTGTGTCCTCCCCTTACCCTAAGGAGAACTATGGGGAAAAGCCTTAACCCCATAGTTCTCCTTTAATGAGCGGTTAACCCTTGCAGTACAGGGGACCCCTACAGCAAGGGTATTGTTTACAAAAATCTCAGTCTTTCCCAGTCTACTTCTGTAAGGAAAAAAAATTATTCACTAACCCTTAAATGACAATCTGATAATTAACTTTATTACTGTGATGCATTACCATTCTACTATGTATTATTTATAAATGGAGTAACCCATCTTATTTTATAAATAGAACTGCACCCAACTCCAACAGGAAGAGAGTGGAGATTTCTCCAAAGTAAGGGAGAACCATTCTTTTGCAGTTGTCACTGGAACTGGTGTCCCTATTGGAAAGTTTCCCCTCTATTTCTGCTCCAATGACAACTCAAGTGCAAATTGATTTTCTATCACTTTCACTTACAGTGGTCACCAGGACAAATAGAGAGTGAAATCTCCCCAGCAGAAAAGCACACACAGCGGTACAACCTCACTGGAGTTCTTACCCTTCCCTGCTTTAGATGCACTTTAAATTAACAACTTTCCATTTATACAGGGTGATCTTATCCCTCTTAAAGCAGTATTAAAGGCTGATCATTGTTTACCTTAATGCATTCTCTGCATTAAGATAAAAAAACGACCAGTACTTTTTTGTGTCCCCGCCACACTTACCTGTGTCAACGCTGTCACCGCTGCCGGTCCCCAAAGCAATCCTTCATTCCCCAAACTTCCTGGTTGCGTGGGGAGGATACTGAGGGCAGAGGAGCCATTAATCGCCCATCAATCACCCTTTAGGGAGGAGAGGAGCCAGCCACCCTTTGAGGAGAAGAGCCTGCCACAGGGCTGTGTGTGTGTCTATGGACGCACACAGCCACTGAGGGCACGAGCAATCAATTTTGATCAAAGTGAGGGGGAAAAAAAAAGAACGAACAAAATTTTAACAGTGAATGTCAGTTGCATTTGAGAAAGTTCACTTTTTTTTAAATCAAATGTTAAAATCAAACAAGATTTCATATGAAATTTTACAAGTCTCTGATGGCATTATGGAATTTTCTTGCACGACTTTGCATGTAAATGTTCGTATGAAAATCTACTAGTGCATACCCAGCTTAAGACTTCTTTAAAGAGACATGTTAACTGGTCTTTGGGCATATCAATGAAAAATTAACAATAAGAATACAGACTGAAAAAAAGAAAGCGCACAGCTCATCCCAATCATGCATCCGCGCAATCCACATTCTGTGCACGGATGACTCTCTTCCGGAGTAATAGGCTCAGAAACTGTGGAATCAGCACACAATGATCTTCCAAAGAAATTCTAACTTTATTCCACATGCATCTGTACAAAGCACAAGCGCTGATGTATTTCTGCCTTACGCGGCCATAGTCATAGCTATGACTAAGGCCGCGTAAGGCAGAAACGTGTGCGAGGTTGTGCTTTGTATAGCTGCATGTGGAATACATTTCTTTGGAAGATCATTGTATGCTGGTTCCACAGTTAATAAGAATACAGAATACTTTCTGAGACAGACCTAGCCTAGTGTTTAGAGAAAGAGAATCTATCACATGTTTAAATATGTTATAGTTGTGTGTTGTTTGCAGGGCACAGATACACTGTATTGTGTGACCCCTCAATCGAGTCTACTTAGCAATACGTGGAGAGCTTACAAGCCAGTGACACAAGTAGCTCAGCTGAAAATCTAAGTTCTGAGCTTGTCATGGCTATGTTGGTATAAAGTGAGATCATCGGGATATTGAACCCACTCTGTACAGCTGCTCCTTTTTCCATTGCTGATTTAGTAAAGTTGTGCCTTATGGCACTAGTACACAGAGAATTCTTTAGCTGTCTATTTGGAAGATCTTACATTTGCTTTACAAACCATCGCCATTCACTGTTTAAAGGCAGTAATGTATTCTACCCTCCTTTGTTTTCTGTTCCATGTGGTTTTCTGAAAGACAAGTTCATTTTTCCTGTTGAATGCATGCAGTGCAGTGAACGTTTCAGCAACTAGTCTGACTGCTGTTTACACTGAAGATTATAGTGCTGTCTGACACTTGGTTAATATGTTTATACTGGATAATGCGCTTACAGATGATTGTGAGAAACCAAAGCTTCATCTCTGGCTTCTATTACAACTACATTACATTTCTATATTTGGGAAGAAAATCAGCCTATGGTAGCAAAAGGCTGGGTGTTCATCCATTCGCCAGATTTGGTGGAGATGTACAGTGATAGATACTGTTAATACTTTGTATTAGGGATGCACAGATACTTTTCGAGTAACAGTGCCGATTACTTTGCATTTTCATGAGAACTACCAGGGTTGCAGCGGTTGCAGCTGGGACCTGGCTCTGGCACTCCACCACTGTCCTGAAATCATTAGTCTGCATTGTTTTAGAAAAACTGTCGCATGACAATAAACAAAAATGTATCAGTACTCGTACTTGTAAGTACTCGGCAAGTACCAGTACTTGCAAAACTGGTATCTGTGCATACCTTTTATTTAGATTTATAAAAACAAAATTGTACATTAAAACAGAGATGTAGAAATCCTAGGAGCTCCGTGTGCTCCTTACAAATGACAGCTGCCTTCTAATTTTTTAATTTTTCTCTAGTGTAGTCTTGGAGCTCAAAAGTATCGGTACATGTATTCGTACTTGTACCGAGTACTGTACTTTGTATCTGTGCAACCCTACTTTGTATTCTACCAGCCTTTACAAAAATGTTCCCTAATGTTTCAGCCGCCCTTCAGACACAAAAACATCCATTCAAAGTGATATTAAAGTCAAAAGGTTTATAAGTTATTTCAAATGCTGATTACTGCACAGATCTGGAAGAAATACACAAAGTAGACCCAGATTTGAGTATGAATAGACATGTAAATTGTGTAATCCCAGTGTTCAACTTTAAGGACTTGTTGGGTTATAAAACTTCTGTTGATTCATATGCTGGGCAAATGCCATTTGAACATAATTTCCTCCACTAGACGGAGCTGACAAGCATAGGAATTTCTTGTGCTCCTCAGCTCCATCTAATGGTGGGAATGATGTGTGAATGCAATTGCCCTGTGTGGCTGGGAGGTGTTTAATTCAACCCCCATACCTGGTTGGGTATACTGCCATCACAATATAATGTTTATGTAATATTTATGTTGGCCTGAAAATCTTGTTAAAAACCACTCTCTCTCTTTAGTAAACATCATTAAAAAAGGTTTAAAGACTCACAAATTATGGTTTGACATAATAAGGTAGATGTAAACCCCACATTGATTACATTTAATTTGCTAAAGCGCTGTGTATTATAATTGTCATAAAAAAAAAAATACTTAAAAAAAAGTTGTTGTTACATCCCAGTGGTGCAAATCTCCAACAGCCTCTTTGCAGCCACTTTCTGTCTGCATGTGGGTACTTCAGCGTTGGCTTCATGGTTTCTTTGCCACCTAAAGTCTCCATCAGAAGCCTGTGTAACAGGATGACAAAACAGTAGCACAGTTAAGGGACCATCATAGAGCGATGTCACAATATAACAGGAAGTTCCTGAACAAGGACATTTATAGGAGGATTGCCAGGCATCATTTTAATTATTATTATTATTATTATTACATAGTATTTATATAGCGCCAACAGTTTGCGCAGCGCTTTACAATGTAAGGAAGACATTACAATTACAATACAATTCAAGACAGGATGGTAAGGAGGGCCCTGCCCCTGAGGGCTTACAATCTGAAAGAGGAGGGGGAAAGTTAACGTTAATGAAACTTTAACTTAAACTTTAACTTTAAATAAACTTTAATGAAAGTTACAGATTAAAAGCTATTGAAAACTACTTTTTGAAAAATCATAAAAATGTTCAAGGGCTATTTTGAGATTTTAGTGATTGGATTTACATTTACTTTAATGTGTTTGTCCACAGGTGAAAAACTTGCTTCACTGAAAGAACCTGATTGGAACAACTTTTTGACACAGCTCTGCTCTTTGCTGAATTCTCCAGAGAAAGTGCTACCACGAGTAAAGCTGAACATCCTCTGCTATCTATGTACAGTGTCGGCACATAAGGAAGTGGCCACTAGGATGATCAACTCCCAGATTGTGAGTAAAGGTTCTAGATTTGTTGCTGTTGTAATATATCTTGCTGGAGAAGCACATCTTTTAGAGAGTTGTTAAAACTGCAAGTTACATACGCCAAAATGATAACCTCTGCTGGATAACTGACTTAGGGCACATGCTGTAGTAAGGAAAAGGAGGCATTTCCTTAGGCCCTGCTTGTCTTCAAGTGAAACTGTCACTTTGTCTATCTTGGGCAAGGTAACAGGCTCTTTTTATAGTCCATCTCCTCTGCTAATAATACTTACCTTCCCTGCACTCCATTGCCGCCCTATTCTTTGCCACATTCTCAAGTAAAAAGCCCTGTGCTAATCTGTGTCAGAGGTTAGAAAGAACAAACAACCTCCCCCCCACTCCCACATGACAGTGCTCAAGCTTGGCGATTGATTGCATAATGGAAGGAAGGGGTGAGTTTCACATACTCCACCATACCTTGATGTATAGGGTCTTTCCAAATGGTCTGGCAGGCAAATCGGGTGGTGGGGGGAGCTTGGGGTGGGTAAGTGTTAGTTGCAGAAAAAGTGAGCTATAAAGAGATCCTGTCTCTTTGCCCTGAATAGGCAAAGTAGCAGGTTCACACTAAAGCCCTGTCTTTGGAGTCCTAAATACCTGGTGACTGTATCCAGTTCCCCCGTTGCTATATGTTTTCATTTAGTTTCATTCATTGTTTTCACCTGTGAGCATAAGAAACTTTACAGGGCTAAAAGTAGACTTAACTGTAAGGTAAGAACCTCATTGGAAAGCCAAAACATATATAATCTACTGAAACCTTGGTAAGTAAAACAAACCTATGATGGTGATTAGCCATCTTACCAATCTGACATTTACAAGAGGAACTTGGAAGGATGGGCATCTTAAAGCATTTTTGAAATAGTGTCGGCTTCTGTGAGCTGCTAAGTCTACTTTAGATCTGGTGTCATACATTTAGAGATTTAATTTAGGCCAATACACATTCTTCATCACTATCTTGCCATTGATGCCAGTACGTACACACTTGTTTAATCAGACATTGCCAAGTTCTAGGTTTGTCAGACTTCTGGTGTTTTTGGGTTACACGAAGCCCAATCACTTGTGGTGCTTGGCTAGATTAAGAATGTATAATGATGAAGCCCCAAGCTGTGCTATAATTCATAAACACTGTCATTCTTGCATATTTGCAGTTGACTTATTTTAAAGGAGAACTATGACATGAGTGATTTCCACTCACCTCATAGTTCTAAGCCGACCTGTGACAATGAGACTGTCACAGGTCGGCTCAGTAGATCGGGAGGTGAGAGAACACATACCGGGTTCCCTCACCTCTCGATCCTGTCACGGCTCTCTGCCGTGACAGGGGGAGGGGCTGGATTCCCCTCTCCCCGCTCCGATCTGCCAGCGCTGACTGGCGGAACGGACGGGGGAGGGGCGGGTACAGCTGGCTCTGCCTCTAGATAGGCAGAGCCAGCTGTCACTCACGCAGCTGGGCGGATCCCGTCATCTAAGTCGGGATCCGCTCCAGGTGCGGCGTCTCAGTATATCGCGAGCTGTAGCCCGCGGTATACTGAGCTTAGGGTAACGGGAGGACGCTAGTTTGTGTCCTCCCGTTACCCCAAGGAGAACTATGGGGAAAACCACTGACCCCATAGTTCTCCTTTTAAGTAATGTGGATTTTTACACTGAGTTGTCACAGCTGTTATTTAGGGATTGCTAGCAGGCTGTGGCATGAGAATGGGAGCAATACAGAGCTTGCAATCGTTACTACATACAGGTACTGTTAGTTGGAAGAGCAAAAATTATAATTCTTAAATTACAAATAATACTAATCCTTGACTTTATCACATGTTTTGACATTTGCGCAGTAATTTACAATACAATATACAAAATAAAAAGATAGATACCCAGAAGCACTGTGACACAAGCTGTAGTATTACACTCTTCAACAGACTATCCACAAATGTGTGAATTGGAATTTGAAAATTATTCGGCGCTATGAGATGCTAAACCACTAATTAAATCTAAATACCCTGAAACCTATAAGTACTGGATGTAATGGTCTGCCTATATTTTAAATGATGCAATATACAATTATTTACTTGTTTTCTTTGTTTCAGTTTTCATCTCTTATACAACAGTTAAGGGGAGCGGCGAACTGGGATATGTATGTATTACCTTGCATTTTTATGTGACTTAAATCTTGCATGATGCACTTATGAGAGATATTCTGTTTCCCATAACCACAGTGACAGAAATATGTTAGCCAGTTGTAGGAAAGAACATGTTTGACATGGATAAATGCAAGCCTGACCAGGGGATGGTGGGAGGGGCAGAAGCAGGAGTGGACTAAGACAATGGGGCTCATGGGTGAAAGTTATGATTTCTGGCCCACCTTGCAAACTTATAATAGTTTTCATCACAAGAGTAGATGTATATTTGTAACAACATGGATATCTAACACAAAATATTTTCATCTTGCAGTTGTTAGCTTTATCATAAAGATGGTTCAAGAATGAAATGCATTTCAGCTCTCATGTTCCCTGTTGCCAGACTGCAGACACAGGTTGATTATATTACAGCTTCAGTAATCTAACTTAGCCTCTTCCTGCTTCATATACTGTCCACAACTTACCCTCTACTCAGCTTCTGTGAGCTAAGCAACCACTGTGTGAACCACAAGTAACAACTTGAAGCTTGCAGAGTACTTTCTCCCAGCCCCTATTTGACAATGCTGGATATTTGAGTGATCAATCACCAAGCATGTGTACCTGAATGACCAGGCATTTTTCTTTGATAAAGGTGCTGACAAGTGGCACTGGAGGTAAAAGAAGGAAAGATGCTGTCCCAAGTGGCAGTGGAGGTAAAAGAAGGGAAGGAGAGGAGAGTATGTTCAGCTGGGTAGGGAGTCAATCAACCTGCATTGGCAAAACAGTATTTCACTCTAAGGTCAGCTATATAATAATTCCCTATTAAATCATGCTGCAAGTGCTTACAACAAACTAGTTTTCACAGCCTATACAATTAGCAGCATATGAACAGGTCAGAACATTAAGCATTAATGTAAATAAATAAAAATAACTGAAAGCTAATTAGCACAGGAAATAGCTCAGTTACTATTCACGTTATAAATAATCAATTATTATGGAATAACCTATTTCTGACAGTTTGAGCCAATTAAAGTAATTTACTACAAGAAGCGCAAAACTGTCATTGTGTAAGACTGTGCCAACTTCACAAGCTCATGATGCAACACTTGGTTGGGCACTCCAGCAGCTTTAAGTAGGATCAACATTTATACAATCACAAACACAGTTTTAACTGTTGGAGCCACCGAAAGTCTTTTTCCTCAGTAAAAGCAAAAACATCTCAAACAAAATACGAGTACTTGCCAAACCCATTCAACAGGTTCCACTACAGCAGCTTGAGCTAAGATCAACAATGTAAACCTTGAAGAACTTATATTAAAACAGTATTGACTATTGGAAGCAATTAAACACAGATATAAAGGTTTCAAGGAAATATAAACATGTTGAAAACATGGTTGCCTTGCCTTCAGTTTGCAGCTTTAAGAATCAGACACCACACTACGCTGGCTCACAACACTCACAACATTTACAAGTGTGTGGACTGTTGTTTTTGAGAACTGAAGGAGAATGAGCAAATTGATCAAGGGTATAATTATAGACTAAACTATCCCTCTCTGTGTTTAGTAAAATAAGGGATCCAGAAGATCCTGTCCAATCAAATACCTTATTCTGTTTTTTACATGTTTTAACTGTGAAAAACTTTCACAACACACATTAGTGCATGCAAGTGTAATAAGTACATTATATACTGCAATATGGTTTGGGAATGCAGCAAACTGCAAGTTATAGCCATACAAATTCATGTAGCGACAACTAGGACAGTTCTCACATGCCATACATTTGACAATAGTTATCTTCATTCTCAACAAAATCATCATTGGTTTATTGAGGAGGGCATGGTATTCTTAGAACTGAATAAGCTTCAATAAGTTGAACAATTTCATTATCAATAATGTCAATAGTTTTGACTGATCATCTCGTGCATTGGTCTCCTGTCAGTACACATGCATAGGGCACTACGGTTGAAGTGCTTGACTGCTGAACCAGTAACAAGCATTTGATCCGCATGGCCTTTCAGGGACAATGTCTCTTCAGTTTAACTCTTGATATTGTTATCAAGAACATAACTTGTGGCAAGAGCAACCATCTTCCTCATTGGAAGAAGCCTAAGGAACAGACTGCAAAGTTTTCTGCCACTTTATCTATCAAGAAACATCCCTTTTGCTTCTTCATTCCCTTCCATGTCGAGACCTCCTAAAAACTTGATTTCCTGTCCACCAGCAGGGTCTGTCATTCAGTCTGCCAAGACTTCAGACCTCAAGTTTTCCTTGGCATGAGGGTGCACCCCCACTATCCACAGGGGGGGTACATTTGTTACCGTTTGCAGACACTTGGTCAGCTTGCATCTCAGACACTTGGTGTCAGAAACGATCTACTACTGCGCATGCGCAGGGTCCCACTTTTCATTCTAGAGGCAAACGGGCACTTGCACGCATGCGCCAAGGACCGGCCGTGCAAATGGGCACCAAATGGCGCACAGGAAGTGACACTGTCTCCTAATCACTCTATTTAAACTACCTGCCTGACTCCAAGTTGCTGGATTGTCTTCAGGTTACCTGTGTTCCTGAGCTTCTGTTTGTTAATATGGATCTCTGACCTGGATTGCCCCTGACCACGTTTGATTGCTGCCTGCTCTTGACTTTGCTTGTTTACTGGATCTGCCTCTTGCTTTTGTACCTTGCTGCTCGGCTGGTGTGACCCCTGGCTTGTTTGACCACGATCTTGGATTCTGCTCTGCACCACACTGCCTGCCTGGTTGTGACTTCAGCTCTGCTTGACCCAAACCAGTGCCCAGACTCCAGCTCGCATGGTGTGATCACCACTGGCACCTGTGCCAATCGCTGTCCTCTCAGATTTTGTTCCCAACTGCAGAGTCTATGGGACATGAGGTGCAAGGGAGGCCTCCTCACCCATGCAGTCTCCCATCAGGTACGTGACACTTGGGTTCAGCAGGTGGTATCCCATGGATAAAAGCTGGAGTTTCACCTGTTGTCCCCTTCTTGCTTGCACACCTCCAACCTTCCTGTGTCACTGCACAGATTAGCGGATTTCTGTCTATCTCTCTCAGGTCTTCTGAACCAAGGTGTCATTCTCCCAGTTCCTGTGGCAGAACAGTTTCAAATATTTTTTCAAAGATTTTAACCCAACTTGTTCCCGGTTTCCAAACCCAAGGGGGAAATCCACCCAATTTTGAATCTTAAAGCTCTGAATGTGTTTATTTTAATCCAGAAATTCCACATGGAATCCTATAGGTCTGTAATAACCTCCCTTTCCTAGGGAGACTTTCTGGCTTCTGTGGACATCATGGATGTGTACCTGCATGTTCCCATCTTCCCAGCATATCAACATTTCCTAGGGAACCGATTCATCAATTGAAGTATCTGGGTCTAGACCTGGACACAGCTCATAGGAGAGTGCTTCTGCCGGAGAAGACTTTACAATCTCAGATTCGAGCTCTCTAGTCCAACTCTACACTTTTGCATATAAGTCTTTGGCCTGAATGTAGCCTCCTGCTAGGCAGTCCCATTTGTCAACAACATTTTTTCAGTGACTAGGTTGCCCCTGGCCTGGTGGCTCAGGAATTTGGCTCTGGAATCAGGGAATGTCCTCCTTTATCGTCTTCTGTATAATCCTCATGATAGCTGCCAGCTTTTTTATGCTGGGGAAGAATACTGGGCCTCTTGTCAGGGCAGGAGACACATTTAGGATGTTGGCCTCCTGGCCTCTAAGTTCAACAGCAGACTGGACAGGTTTGTCTTCAGGTACAGGGATCCTGTAGCAGAATCAGTGAATCTTCTGGTGGTTCAGTTGTATCTCTACATCCTGATCTTCTATACCTTTCCTCCTCTAAAGCTTCTGCCTTGTTGTTGAAGCCCAGGTTTTGAGAGACATGGGTATCTGGGTACCTATGTTGCTAAAGGCTAGAAAGGCTACATACAGCATGGTCTATCGTAGGATGTGGAACAACTTTGTTTGTGAGTTGGGGCTTGCCCCTTAAGAGTTTCTCCATGGGATCAATCCTCTGCTTTCTGTAGCTTAGTCTAGACCAGAGTTTCTTTCTCAGCACTATCAAAGGCCATACCCTTTTTATCTTGTTTTAGAGACTGTTGGCTTCTCACTCCTTGATTAAGATCTTTGTACAGGGAGTTTCCCATGTCAGGCTTTTGGTCAGTAAATTTAATAACCGGGAGGGAAGAGATGATCAGGAGAGGACAGTTTAGTACCTATTTCAGTAGATAATGTTGTAGGTTCCGCTGCTTTCCTTTTCTTCAGATTCTGTACAGAGATTTAAATTATGAGGAGTGACCTGCAAACGTTACAGAATAAAATGCTGCCTATTTAATTTATGTTTTTAGTACTCCATGTAATCAAAGGCAATAAAAGTGAGCATCCAAGAGATAAGAGGATGTAGTAAAATATGTTTTTCCTATGGGCCAAGGATATTGTCTCCAATTAGTTGTACTATGATTGATATTACTGCATACATTTTACTGCACACTTAATAAATCTTAAAGAAACTGTGTAGCCCAGTTATATCAAAAGTAATTGATGCTAGTAAGCTGTTTTAGTTTAGTTGAATTATTACTGAATTAATGTTGTTATGAAGGTGTAAAATGTTTGTCAATATTATTGTGTGAATATAATACTATATTTATCTACTTCATTTCCATATTAAGTACACCACAATCTAGGCGGTTTTCTAGATGTTATGCTTTCTGGACAGAGAATGCCCAGTACATCTCTTGTAAGCATGTTAGATAACCTCTGTAATGGCTATTCATAATTTATGTCCAAATCAGATAACATTACATAAATTGTATTTGCATTCTAATAGCTACTTATAATTAATTGCAGCAAATGCGTTTAGGAAGCTTGTATAATACTACCCTCTAGTGGACTGTATCAGAAGCAGATACTAATGTAGAGAATTTATGTAGGGTGTGGTAGGATGAAAGCTGAACCATCTATTCTTTGTTCCTAGTACAAAAAAGAGTTTCTGGCTCTGCAGATAAAAAAATATAACCGTGACAAACTCTTGTTTTCCAGCACACTTTTGTTATTGAAAGGAAATCTCCAATTCAGTTTATTATGTGAAAGCATTTTTTTTGTCTTTTATCTTTCTACCTTAGCAGCGTATTTCAGTAACAAAACAGATTTGCAGATTCCACATGAAATGCAATGCCTAGTACACACACGTATTGAACAGGGTATTTTTTTCCAATTCTGCTGAGATAAAAATCAAATTCTGTGTGTTTACCTCTGTTGTGTGGTGGACCTGAACATTGTAAAATGTATCCTATTAGCCAATTCACTTGTATTGCTTCCTTTAGTGTAAGCCAGGAGGTGAACCTACATACCTACACATTCATCACACTTTTCTTGTGTCATGGTTCTGAATGTTGCATGAAGAATTTGATGAATAGTAGACACTGTCAGCCTATTCTGAGAAGCTGGTTTCTGGCTTTTTCTTCCGTGCAAGGGCTTGTAGACCTTTAATGCACAAGTTAATGTGCAGGAAAATCATTTTGTAACATGTTGCTTTATCGCTATGGTGAAAAATAACTAAATTCAACGGGGAAAGGTGTGTTTATTGGCATTTTAAGTATTCAAAAGAGGCACAATACACCATATGGCTAAAAGTATACGGACACCGCTACCTTTCTGTTGTTACCGGTCAAAGGTACTGTTGATGATACAGCATACAAAGATATTTTAGACAATTGTGCACTTCCAACCTTGTGTCAAGAGTCTGAGAACGGCTTTTTAGTGTTCCAATATGATTGAGGCCCTATCCACAAAACCAGCTCCATAAAGACAACATTTTGTGGAGAATCTTTCCAGAAGAGTGGAGGCTGCTATAGCTACAAAGGGTGGGGGCTCAATTCCATTTTTATACTAGTGTTAATAGAATTTGATGTCCAACAACTTCATATACAGCAGGTGTCATGCTCAGGTGTCCATTAAAGTTTGGCCATATAGTATAGTAATAAGATGAACAAAATTAGGAAGAGTTACAGCAGACTTGCACACCTTGTTCGAGTTATGCAGCTACAGGTCATGTGACACAATGCTAGAATTCAAAGTGACAAAATGATGAAGCAAGGAAGATGTCATTTTTTGTAATTAAGTGAAATACCTGGTACTTCCGGGTATGAAGAGCATGTGACTCACTTACGTTTCACACGTAATGCAGGACTGGGTGGCTGCTGTGAGCAGAGTGACTGGGGTGGAGAGGATAAGTATCAGCAACTTGTGGGAAACAGTTGTTTCTCAGTTTGTTTTATTTACATTATGAGCCTGTTTTATCGTTCTGATTGGCCTTTTTTCACTACTATAGAGGTCAATATATTAATTCTGAACATGACTCTAGATGTGATAAATACGAGGGGGTTGTATCAGTTCATGAGATGTCACTTCTGTTGTCATACCTACTGCAGTAAAATTGATGGAAGCTGAACTTTGATACTTCCTGTTCCCCAATTGGATCTGGGTTATGCAATTGCTGCTGTGAATACCCAACTTATTTAGCTAGTAGTTTATTCTCTGGAAATGGTCAACATGAGCCAATCTCCAAAGAGTCCGCTAGTGCTAGCTAGAGCTTTCTAAAAAAAAATAAAAACTGATTTACAATATTAAGCACTGTGGCTTACTATGCCTGTAGCAGACGTGTGTCCATTCAAAGCTCTCTACTGTGTTGATCAAGGGCTAATATGAAAAGGGGAGCTGTGTCAATTAGTATTTCTATTATATGTTTTCTCTATAATTAATTATCATATTTGTTTTCCTCTTTTCAGACGCGCAAAGGTGGTAAGAGTCATCGGGTTATTGGCTGCACATACATCAGAGCTTAAAGAAGATGTTCCTGTTATAGAGGTACATTTAAGGATTACCCTTCATTTATTGATTATGATTGTGTACATGTTTATCAGTTCTAAATACTGATAGAGCTGCACCCAGATAATAATTTGTCCACCCCCCCCCAAAAAAATTCATTTTTAGTAGGGTCTGGTCACTGGAATGAATATACTGTCTTAGGGACACGATATATAGTGTGTGTATATATGAATGTGTATATATATGTATATATGTATGTATGTATGTATGTATGTATATGTGTGTGTATGTATAT
>NW_017306766.1:724799-742949 GCF_000935625.1 Nanorana parkeri | reverse complement strand
TTAATATTGAGAAGAGATTATTGTTTGCATTACATTTAGTAGCTGCTTAACAGCCATTTTCAACTATTCCGAATACTGAAATGCATTTTAGGTTTACATTATACAGATATTTTTCTTCAGTTTTGGGTAAACCATAAATTAATCCACCTGCATTTATGGTGCAGAGATCATGTAAATAATATACATGGCATTAATGCAACAGACATTAATGTATGTTTTTGCAAGTGCATCCTTTAGGCTGGGGAGAGACTGATGAGAATGTAGCTGCACTTTCCTTTTGTAGCATGGATGTAGCATACCAGCTGCATGCCAACATCTGTTACCTGCATCTTATGGATAGTGGTAAACTTCAGAAATCTTTCATGTTTACCTATAAGGGCCCGTTCACATGATATCAGGTCCTGATCAGGTCCTGAACAGGTGCGGATCTGCAGACTGATGTAGTGCGTTTTTGCCACGTTTTGACCGCGTTTTTTATGCGTTCAAGTAAAAAAAAAAGATTTTTTTTTTTTTTGCTGGATTGGGGCTGTTAGTATGTTAGCTGCAGTGCAGTGGGTTTTTGCAGCGTTTTTGACGCGTTTGCGTTTCCGGACCTGACAAAATGTGACATGCATTATTTTTTCTGTCGTAAGCTGGACGGACTGTGAGAACTGGAGCCCATAAAACACATAAAGATACATTGGGATGCATTTTGAGTGCAGCAGCGTACGGAGCCGGTCAGCACACAAAACGGACGTCGTGTGAACAGGCCCTAATGGTTATTACCAACTCCAATTCTTTCATTTAAGTTGGTTTATGTTTTACACCTGTTTTTCTATATATTGTTGGTCAGCGCCTGTCCTATTAAGAGAAGCTGTTCAGACATAAATACCTTTTTGGATTTTTGTAAACCAGCATTTGTCTGATGCCAAATAAAATGCAAAAGAAGCTTAAAAGGGGGACTTGAACAGCTTAAATGTGTCAGATGCCTGTTGAAGGCACACGAATGCATGCTACATTTCTTATCTACCCGAACCAATGCAAAAAGCTATTTATAACACTAAGTTGATTTGAGCTTTGATTGATTGCATTTTAATACCTGGCATACATATTTATTGGTGTATTGGAATATCTACCAATTAAATTTTGTGTAAATGGAGCTTCAAGCCCAACTCTTGCCAATTGCTTTTTAGTTTTAGATAAAGTTCTGTCAGGTTTCTTATTTCAATTTGTGACCCCCATTGAGGAGATTTTCGCCCACTCTCTGTCACTATGACGCTTGTCCAGGAAATATGGGCCTGGTAATCACCAGCAAAGAAAGGTATGAATAGCAAACAAAAATATTGGCAGATGAATCCCTTTCTCACACTTCTAACTTTTACTACTAGTGTTTTTTGTTTGTGTATGTTGTAATTTGAATGATTTCCCCCTCTTCCTATTATGACAGGAAGTGAGGGGAAGTCTACATTATAGGGGCACAGGTGGCAATAAAAATCTGACCAAGTCTTTAAGCCTTCTCCACTCTATACAAAAATAAATCAATAAAGTTTTTTCTTTTTGCTGGAGTTTTATTTTGGCGCACACACACACACTTGCATAATCCTATAAAGATTGTGCTGGTTAACTTTGATGTTGTGGCATGAGTGTGATATTAGTTATTAGTGGATTACAAAGGTTTTTCTTTCTGTTTTCAATTAGAGTTTTGGTCACGTGCTGGTAACACATCAATGTGGACATAGCAGGGTGTCACTGATTACTAGATTGCTGGGGCTCTTGTTTGTTGGGCACTGACTAAGGCCTCATTCACACACTAATCGGCCTGCACGTACGCCCCCCTACGCTCACCTCATTTGCAGGTCCGTAGGGGTGCGGGTTTTCTGGCCGGGACGCATACATGTTCCATTCCGGCGGCGTATGAATACGAGCACCCGCACCCCTACGTACCTGCAAATGAGGTGAGCGTAGGGGGGCGTACGGCCTCGTAGCCCCATAGAGAAGGACGGGGGCTGCGTTCTAATCACACGCAGCACCTGTCCTTCCCGGCAGCTACTTGGTACGGCCCTGCACGCAGCACGGAGCTGTACGTGCAGGCCGATTCGTGTGTGAATGAGGCCTAAATGTCACTGAAATGTCTGTGTTGCCATGGTAACTAAAGACATTGGGATATAGAAAGCAGTTCATATCCTAATTTCTTTGCGAAAAGAACATTTTCAGGAAAGAATGTCATTTTCCTAGAAAGGCATTCCTATGTTCAACATGAGCCATGTGGAGAATCCCTTGAAGTGTCACAGCAAAGATCATAGATTTTTTTAGAATTTTTTTAAACATCATTTTTCCATATAGAACAACTAATTGTTCATATAGTTTATCATTGGTTATACCAACATAGAAACATTACATAAGCTCAGTAGGGGTGTGCCGTTTTTCTTGGGACATCTGAAAAAATTAGAGTGGAAAATAAGACCTACTGCACAGGCTTTGTTTCTGCATGGCCATTATTAGCTTTTGCTATATTATGATAGAGTAAAATTCTTGTTCATATTCTCAACCATTCCATGCTTTCACAAGGTTAGCGGCATAGCGATGTGCTGACAGGATTCATATTTAATCTGTAAAGTCAAAGAAATTGCAATGTGTAGTATCTCTTATACAGCTTAACTGCTTCACTTCTGTATTAGGAAAAACTGTAGCTGTATTCACCCCCTTGGACATTTTGCCGTCTTACAACTTGGAATAAATTTGATTGCCATTTGATTTACACAACTTAAGATGCCAACATATTTTTAAATTAAACAAAAATAGCAGACAGTTTTGCATATGTATTTACCCTCCTGCGTCAATACTTGTTAGAACTGCCTTTAGCCACAGTTACTGCTGTGAGTCTGTTAGGGTAAAGCTGGCAATACACCTTGAGAATATCGATTTCTGCTTGAATATGCATTATTGCACAGACCAATGTGGATTTTTATCGTTCGTTAGCAATACTAACTGACACAATTTCGTCAATCGACAGAACAGATTTCCGTTGTGCATGTGCAGTGTTCATGTTGATATGTTTTTTCGTACGTAAAAGCCACCAATCCATCGATTTTTTTTATTTTTTTATTTTTGTACGATTCAAAAAAAGTTTTCCAGCCTGACCGATCGAGGAAATTCTGCCAGTTATACAGTAACTCTGATCATTCACTTCCCATCAACTGGCCGATTATTGTACGACAACCCAAGCTCGTTTGGAAATCGAACGATAATTGCAAGGTGTATGGGCACCTTTAGACTCTACCAGATTTTTTATGTCTGGATTGTTAGCTAATTATTCTTGGCAACATTGCTATAGCTTTGTCAAGATGCATGGTGTCCCATTTGTTTATAGTAATCTTAAAATATTTTCATAGAACTTCAGTTGAATGGAGGTCTGGGCTCTGGCAGGACATCCATTTTCTTGCTTGCAGGCCACTCTAGTGCTGATGTAGCTGTATGTTTCTTATGTGTGTATGGTCATTGTCCTGCTGGAAGGTTATTCATCTCCACAGTCTCAAGTTCTGTGCTGAGTGAATTGGGGATTTAAGCACCATACTGGGATAAAGTCCAAATACAAGTTTATTCCTTATTTGCCCTACCAGTTTCCCAATCCCTTCAATTGGTTAGCATCCGCCACAGTTTGATACTAACATTAGGAATAAGCAAACTGACTCACACTGTAGTCTGTGGAGAATAATTTAATTTATTATTTGTTATCTGGACCATAAGTTGATCCTGATTACCCACACATCAGACAGGTTTGCTTGGCCATATTTAGGTGGACCAACAATTTGAGATTACTTTTGTCACTCAACCCTAACTACCACCCCTTTGCTTCCCTGTGAGAATGTTGTCTGTGGCATTTTTCGGGCCTGGGGATGGGTGGGTACTATATATTTATTTGGTGCTCATTAATTGGTTTTACTACTAAAATATACCATTACATGTTGCTTTTGTAAAACAAGAAGCTATTGCAGCATTGTATGCAGTAAAGTAGGCATATTAACACTGGACAGTTTCTGCAGGTCACGTGGTTTCCTATTCAACCTGCCATTTATTTATCATGATGCAAAATGATGACATGGTTAGTTGTATTCAGGTTTAATCATACCTATGTATTGTCTTTTAAATCAGTGGGAATGCACCAAAATGCATGTTATTGCATTTCAATGCATTTCAATACGCGATGTGCATTATGACACGTTAGCATAGTGTGTTGCAACGCATGTTTAAAACACGTGACATCGATAGATATGAAATATGCATATGTGTGAATAATTATGTTTCTGTTATTCCCTCACTTATACTAATATACTACTGTCTGTGGACTGGAAACAAGTTAAGGCATTAGTGGTACATGCATTGACCGTCAATTAAATAGGCCACAACTGTTATTTTGCCTCCTATATTCTACTACCTTACGGATGGTGGCACATATATAAATCCCTGATCACACATTCTATCTCATTAATCGGCGGAGGCATAATTACTATAAAAAATTGTTGCATTCCAGTTCAGGAATATAGATATTGTCGTATAACAACATGCTAGATTTAAAGCTGAACTCCAGGCAGGAATATAAAATGCACAAATTAATGCATATCTGTTCTACAATGCACACATCCAATTCTAAAGTGGAACATTGATTAACATTCTCTCAGCATGGGGAACTGTGCCTAAGAACATTAATCTACAAACTGTGGGCATATGGGGGTAAAGGGCAATTGCAGGCAATACGTTAAACCAACTAATTACCACTAATACTATCCAGTAAAGACTGTATCCGCTAAAGGATGTATTTCCACTTGGTTTACCTTAATCAGAGTTTAATCTGAGTTTTCTATAAAATTGCAGCCACATTTTACAGAGCTCTATACATGTGGGAAAGTAAAAACCTGTTCACTGTAACATCCTTTGGATGCACCACTAACTAGATTTCAGAAAGGTTTGAATCAGATTAGCCTCTGCGGAAGACTTTATAGGACTGACATTTTGATACTTTCTTTACATGGAAAATAGCATGGGAGAGTGTTTGTTTGAGAATATTCCTCTGCATTAAAACAGGTAAGCAAAAAGGGTTTCCAGAACACTAGGTTACAAACATAAAGCAGTGGGGTGGACTGGTATGCTACAGCTATGCATGAATGAAAAAGCAAATCCCAGAGCAGGTAGAAATGTTCATTTTTCAATTCTAATTGAGTGTACTTTAACCTTTTCAAAGCTTCTCATGGCATTTGCCAAGTATATGGTGACAAATGCACTGGATATGCAGGTGCGGATTTACTCTCTCTGCAGCCCCAAGGTTAGGTTCCTCATCGTGCCCCCCTACCTGCTAACCCCTCCACCATGGAGAATGGGAGACCTGCAGGCTGCATATAATGTCGCCGAGATCACTTATGCAAAACAAGCAGTAGTTTCCCTGCTGTACATTTAGCTCTGCTTGCCCAAAGCAGGGCTAAATGTAGAAAACTACCCGCCCGGGCATCAGGAGATATCAGTTCCACACCCCTGCTGCCCCAAGGCCGGGCCTTGGTTGGCCTTGTGGGAAATACGGCCCTGGCAATATGCAGTCTTTGAGTTGCTATCCAGTTGACTGAAACAAGTACTGAAGTTTTTCGTTCTTCTCCAACCCTTGTGAATCCTTGAAAAGCTATATTAACATAAATGTTTTTCAGGTTGTGCTTCTCCTGGATTCATGCTCCATATTTGGTGGATGTGCCCCAAAGTGCAGACATTATGGATTCATAGATATAATCTTTGCAGAACGTATCTGTACTGCAACCTCCCTGTGTAATCCATAGGCTCTGTTATACACAAAACCACAAAAGCTGTTGCTAAAATCTCTACCTCTGTATTCCTAAAGCAACCTAGCCTTACCTTTAGGGAAGCGTAAGCAAAGACTCACAGGCACCTTGATTATTAAAAAAACAACTCATGGCCATTTTCCTATGAGAAATTCCTGCATAGATTATCTGTACCCTCAGGCCAAAACAAGGACCTTTTACGCATTTAGCCCCCTTGGACCCGGTTGAGCCCCTGGTGGACTGGACTTTTTCTCTTCCGCCTCTACTTTCCATTACTCTCCTAGTTTTCTCTTCCCCTCCATCCCTCTTCATTCTCCTCCTCTCTCTAGGTGTGGCAACTCCCATTTCCATTATACCACCATGATGCTTATCAGTACAACCTTGATGTTTATGTAGCATCTTCGTTTGCTTGGAAAATTTACACAGCACCTGAGTTGCTTGACTACGTTTTATGTATTTAGTCCTACTTCATGCTGTGCCTCTACAACTTTGTTTTGAACACATTTTCTGTTGTTTTTTGTAATGTACCAAAAAACCCTCTTGTAATAGAAAAGCTATATTAATATTGTGTTATCTCAGAATCATACATCCATTTACCTTTCTGTACAGGGATGTAATTTTGAGACTCTACCCATCATTGAGACCATAAAATTCATCTTCTGGTCTCTTGATTTTCCATTCTCTCATGCCAGAACACATCAGTAGAGGGCACTCTGACATCTCTCAAGCCTTCAGTCCTTGGCTTATATTTAATTTCAAGAAATCCTAATTATGGAACATGTCTTCAACTGTCTCCATTTTGTGTTTTTCATGCATTTATGTACCTGCATTTTGGAGTAAGACTAAGGACGTTAATATGCTTGATATCTCGGAGAAAATCACAGCTGCGGTTAATTTGTTGGTTCTTACATTCCAGGCTGATTTAATTTACTGAAGGGACATTAAAATTAATTATTTAGCACTGTGCATATAAGTGGGAAAACTATGAACATATTAACAGTCGGAGATTGCTGTTTGCTTAAGCTGTATGATAGGAAGGTCATTTGAAAAGCTGTTTCTTTTTCCTTTTTTATTAAAGAAATACTGGACATGGTATGCTATTTAATAGTGCAGTATTTAATTGTAATTTTCCTAGCTCAATTGGAAAATATTAATTGCTACCATCCAGGCTAACATAAATCCATGTTACGGTGCATTCATTAGTTACTTGGATGGAAGAATGTTGTGTATCATGCTGCTTTTCTGTTTTCCAGGATTATAAAATCCAATTTTATGCATTGTTATTGGTAAGTTTGACCCGCTGGGAAAATGCTGGTTGAAAAAAAAAATGGATGGTATCTTTCTATAAACACTTGATCTTTACCAGCTATATCTGCAGTGTTAGCAAAAGCTTTTTTGTGTGGCATTAGCGTCACTCAATTAGAGTGAAGTTTTAACAGCTATGCATTCTGTGCTAAGGAGAACTCTCCAGCGGCTTTGAAGGTCATCTGTAAAACAGCTGCGACAAGATTTTCATTTTATCTCGTAACTGGTATGACAAGGCTTGTCAAGTGCTCTATATGAAAATATCATAAGATTATATGAGGGAAAAGTGATTTATGCAGGCAAAGGACAGGAGAGTGCATAGAATATATGCTCATGGTTTACGGTTTTGTTTTATTTTTTGTTAGCTTTTTTATCTAATAGTGTATGGGCTCCCTTTGATGCATCCATTTTGTTTTATATAAAATGTGACGGTCTATTTATTTATCATATACCTAAAGAGGAGCTGAACTCTGGGAGCTGTGTCCAAAAAATGCAGGCAGAGGGCAAACAACTTGTCCTCCAATATTGCCTGTGTTCTCCCAGCAACTGACTTACCATTCCTTGTTTTGCACTGAGGTAGATTTAGTAAATTATTATTATTATACAGGATTTATATGCGCCAACAGTTTACGCAGTGCTTTACAATAAATGCAAATAGACTGTTCATTTAGCAACATGGATTTTCAATTTGCAGGGGATTTTTCCTTAGTTTAGTGAATGAGTTGAAGCTCTGCTAACTTTCATCATCCAATAATGTGTACTTTATTTTTTGTGTGTAATGTGTTTGTGTATTACTTTTTGCTACATTTACCTTGCATGTGATCAGGTATAATTTGCAAAGTGAATTTTTACTACGTTCACTAAGCTATGGGAAAATTCCCTTGCAAGTTGCAAATTCACTTTGAAAAGTGAACATGCTCTACATAATAAATAAACCACTGCGGCTCTGTGTGGAGTTGGCCTAATTGGTACAAATGGGAATCTTGCTTTCTCATTTCAGAGCCCCCAGCAACAGCAATGGTGAGCAGCAGAGTAGCGATTTCACCAAATTTCACTCCAGATCTCCTAAAACTAGCAGTCAGAGGCAGCAGTGCCTTAGATTTGCACTGCAGGTAGACAGCTATGAGGCTGCAAGCACATACGTAGCTAGGCACACTCGCATACAACGAAGTGCTCTGCTATTTAAGACAAATTGTAGATTTTCAGGGTACTGTCTAGGCACAATTAAGACTTTTAGATGTTCCTTCTAACATGTTGCAAATCTTCACTTTTCGAGTTCTCTTCTTGTTGTCGTAGTGGTTAGCGCTTCTGCCTTGCAGCACTGTCCCTGGTTCAACTCCCTGCCAGGTTACTATCTGCAAGGAGTTTGCATGTTCTCCCTGTGCTTGTGTGGGTTTCCTCTGGGTACTCCAGTTTCCTCCCAGACTCCAAAGGCAAGCTGGAAGGTTAATTGGTTCCTGTCTAAATTGGCCCTTGAGTGTGTGTATGTATGTATGAATGTGAGATAGGACCTTGGATTGTAAGCTCCTTGAGGGCAGGGACTGATGTGAATGTGCAACTATGTATGGCGCTGTGTAAATTGTCGACGCTATATAAATACAGGTAATAAACCCAGTCAGGCCATTTTTTTTTTTTTACAATTCAGCCTAATATCACAGGTATGCTTGTACCAGTTCCCTTATTTGGCTTTCGTGCAAAGGGCAATCTTCCTAACATTTAGATCCATGTGTACCTTTTCTCGGCATTGGAATCGTTACATGCTTTTATAGGCTACTTGATATTCCTGTTTGTGGGCAATTAATCTAAGAAGCCATTGTTTGCACCCATGGAATTGTATAACTATAAGTGACATGTCTTAAGCTGCTAAATCAGCCAAAATTGGAGCCGTGCGCAGCCTGTTGGCAGCCCGCTCAACAAAAGCCGACTTTTCAATAGATTTTTGTCAAAGGAGCTGATCCAAAAATTCTAAACCAAACCACAACTTCTTAGGCGCTAAGACTAAGGCCGCGTAAGGCAGACATGCGTTAGTAGTTGTTTTTTTGTACAGATGCGGTGGAATAAAATTTGATTTTCTTTGCAAGAGTATCATGTGCTGGTTTTGTAGTTTTTGAGACCATCACTCAAGAAGAGGGTTATCCGTGCATCAAATGTGGATTACTAGGATGCGTGACAGGGGTGAGCTGTGCGTTTTGCACAAAGGTGGAGCACTCTAATGGGTCCTTGCTCTTCTCAGCATGTTCACTGCAGACAATGCCTGGTTGACTCCTCCTTTTCTCTTAGTGTAGAGCAGTTACTGGAGATTGATATGAAGACATATTCATGTACTTGCATTCATGCATACATGTCATAATTTAATGATAACATAATTCAAGTTTTGAGACCTCCGGCCTACCTGCTACTATAGACATTTTCTCGTGTCTATCTCCCTGCTGCCTGTAAGGATGTGCATTTGCCGGGCACAGCCTTAGAATACTTTCAGAGCTGCAGCATGCTAAAAGTTTGTTTAACCAGCACTTCCATTAAGAAATCTATTCAGCATTTTCAGGCTATTGCCAAAGGGTGCTTACATGGCCTCAAGAAAGCTGTTCCAAGTTTGTTAATGCTTTGCAAATGCTTGCTGAATATGTTGCTCTTAAGACTAGCAATTACAAGCAACAATTGCACAATTCCTTGTATTTAGGGCCACAGGTTGACAGAAATGGATCTTGGATTACCGGATTAAAGAGAACTAGTCACTTAGCTTGTCTAAGCTTGAAACGTGGGCCAAGAATCGGAGCTAAAAGGCTCCCCAAGGTCATTTTGTAAGCCCGATGCATTTTACTGTGATTAAAAACATGCTCTCTCCAAGCTCCTAAGCATGCAGAACAGTGTAAAATAACAGCGTTACCTGATAATGTTATGGTAGAAGAGCTAAGTGACTGTTATAAGTATGATGCCAGGCACTTGACTGAGCATCAGTGGTTTCTACAAAATAAATAAGGTTTAAAAAGGGGATAGACATAACTTTCATAAAGTCCGAACAGCTATAATCTTTTAAAGTGGAACTTGACCCGCCAATTTAACCCCTATTTACTTTTAAATGGAAACTGAAAATGGAATGGAATGAAAAATACAAATAAAAAAAAGTGAAAAAAATAAGTATAGCATTGATAATTGCTGCGCAAGTCATTTTGTATTTTAATGTTATTAAATATTACCTTTCCATTTAAAGCTGCAGCCGCTGTAATTTTCTAAAATTGTCAACAAAATTCAATGCAATATGGTGGCCTGGAGGCATTTTGTACATACTTGGTGTACAGAATGCCCCCAGAAATGTAATTGGCTGACTAGAGTTTGCACTAAGATACGAGTTACATTTTAGGCATCCCTCGCAATAGAAACATTACTTTTGGTGAGATACTCCCTTAGGCCTTTTTCACACGTGTGTTTAAAACCAGCCTTTAGAGAAGCGTTTTTAACGCCTTTTTGCCGCCTTATCTCCAGCAACGATCAGAATTAGGTATTCTTAGAAAAACAGATGGCCACCCCTCTAGTCTTATCAGAGGCATTGCTCAGAAAACATTGGGTGTAATGTTTATTTAGGAAGGATGGCTGATATGATGTTGGGAAATGAGTTTTCTGAAGAAAGAGAATTTCCACCCTCTGAGAGTGATAATATCGAAGAGCCATTTTTCTCTTTGCTGGAGAGTTTAGACCCCGAACATGTGAGAAGCAAATATTAATAGTTTGTGTGCAGTTGTCATGGCCATAGTGCAAGGTCTAAGTGTGTGATAAGGCAGTGCAGGTGAAACTTAACCACAGCAGGGATAGCCATCCTGCTTTACTTTGTGACAAAAGCATTGACCTAAAGTCAATACCAGAGTTGGCATAGACTTCAAGGTAGCCTGGAGTCTAGGTCAAATCAGGGCACACGTCCGCCTTAGACGGTCGATATCCACTCTTAAAAATACAGAAGCAGCATAAGCATTTATAGTGATTTAAAAACAACCACAATGGACAAGAGAAACAAAAAACAGGAAGCATCTGCATTGGGTAGAACTTCTATAAGTGCATATCTATGCACTCTATTTCAGATGGGGGATCAGCAACCCAGAGGCAACTGAAGAGGCCAAGGATACAGTAGAGGTAGTTCATTCATCCCGTTCATCCCGGTGCGTGGGAGGAAGGTGATGACCTTCTGTCCGACTTACGCCACAGAGGTGAGAGAGGATGGGATGGCACAGGTCCAGGAGGTGGTCTCGGTGCAGGAGATGATGCATCAGGTTCCCGGTAAGAAGGCCCAGATGTCGCAAAAGGTCCTCTCCATAAGAAAATGCAGTGATTAAATGATGAAATAATGCTTATTTTTGAAAGAGAAGAGTTAGCGAAAAAGGAATGCCCAGTGATATTTAATGCCCCTGGATGCCAGGACCTGCAGCAGGGGTTTCAGGCCTTGTTCACACCGAAAGCAGTGTGTTCCATAATACATAGGACTTGCTTTGCGTTTGCAGTGGAACGTAACGCATGCAAAGTTTTGCCACGCGTCCCATCGCACTGCGGGCGAGAGGGGGGGGATGTGGAAGCGGCGCCATTGAATTCAATGCACCGCCACACCCCTTCCCACCCCAGAATGCAGGGGAAAGATCACAGTGCATTCCAGCAGCTACCGCTCTGGAATGCACCGCTTTTGGTGTGAACAAGCCCTCAGAGTGCGCCTTTTCTGTATAGTGGCAGGAGAAATCAAAAATTTGATTAGGAAGACCCAGGAAGGATACCTCAGAGCAATCTCTAGCACTTTGCATGACCATTTCTTTGACACTGTAGAAATGTGGCTTTACCACAATATCTGTAGGTAGCCAATCAGGTCTCACCGCTGTAAAAGTGCAATGTACACGGTACAAAAGTGGGTCGTGACCCCATGTCCAATGGGTCGCTGCATGCCTTCTACTTTTTTAGGTGAGAGGCTCTTCAGCCTCCCCCTAGTCCAGTACTGTCTGTTCTCGGGCCAAGCAGCCATTCAAAATATGCTGCCCGGTGCCAAATGTCAGCTTGAGGTGGGTGCTGGGGCTATGGCCTTGAGGGAGCTCCATCGATATGTGCATTGCTTACAGCTCCCTTGCGTGGCCTGCAGAGGTGACTGGACCAGAGTGACATCACATTCTGGCTCCCGCCACCTCTAAAGGGCACACAAGGGGGTTGTACAACCAATGCACATATTGATGGAGCTCCATCACAGCACAGCAGCCAACACTGGACCTCAGGCTGAGGATCCACTCCAGTTCTGTGCTGGGTGGATCTTTTAAAAAAAACACTTTTTTGGAGTGTATATGTGTGTGTGAGAATGTCTGTGAGTGTGTGAGATTGTATCTGAGAGCGTGTGAGATTGTGTCTGTCAGTGTTTTTGAGTGCCCGTTCACACTATTGCAGTGTGTTAATCGCACAGTCTTATCACAAGACTAATCGCACAGTCTTATTACAAGACTAATCGCACAGTCTTGTGTGATTAATGCATTGTACCAGGCAATCACACCTATTGTGCATTCTGGTGTGTGAGATCTGTTGCGTTGCCATTCATTTGAATGGCACCATAAACACACCTCCCACCCACAGTTCGATTGCCCGCATCGGAACGCGCTTTACCGCAATGCCGTATGTTCACTTGCAGTGCAATTTGGGTCGCGACTTAATGACCAAGGACAAATGTGGGTCCTGAGGTTACACAGGCTGAGAACAACTGCTCTAGATCATCTACTTTAGGCCGGGCCTCCTCCAGTTGAGTTTGAAGACTCTGAATATATTTAGTATTTTGATTTGTGCGAGAAATAGTATTACCAGTTTTTTCTCTAAGAAATCAATCCGCGATCCCAAATCCCGGATGTCTGAGCATATATCTGTGTTGATTTGCTCTGCTGTCCTGGATAGACCCTGTTCAAGCATGTGAGAAAACTTTTTGTTAGGAGGCTCCAATGCCACAGCCATATCTAAATCACTGACATCAGCATCAGGGCTAGAGGGAGCAGACACTTGCTGGGATAAAAGCATGTCCTCTAAGGTTCACTCAATAAGGGATGAAGTAGATGCAGGGGAGTGAGCTTGCTCAGCAGATTTACAGCCCTGGTGGACTGCCATGTGGGAACATGGATCGGGTACAGCCACCATCTTGTACATGCCGCCGTCCGACATAACAGCCGCCGTGAGCTTCGCCTTCGTCTTCTTGGAGGTCCTGCCCGCCATCTACAGTTCCTGTGATCTGCAGAGCCTGTCCCCCATTTTAGGGAGCGAAGGTGGTGCTGTGTGCTGCTGGAGCGGGTAAGTCTGTCCAGTCTAAGGCAGCCATCTTGCTGAGCCCCGCTCATGCGCTCTCTGATTTTCTTTTTTTAGATTTAATTTTCAATGCAGCATAATAACCAGTGTATAACATTAGCACAAACAATTAAGAAACTAGCTTTTATATATAGATATAGATATATATCTATAGATCTATATATAGATATATAGATCTATAGATCTATATATAGATATATAGATCTATAGATCTATATATAGATATATAGATCTATAGATCTATATATATATAGATATTTTAATAATGAATAATATATAAAAATGTACTACTACTAGTGGTATATATAGTAATAAAGCAGTATATCAAATGTACTAAACACATTTGCTGTTGGATTTGTATTGATGATTCTCTTAGCAGCTGCTTACACAAACTCCAGTACTGGGAAAAGAAGCTTGTGTTCTTGTGCTTTATTAAAAATGGTTCACACTTCATTAAACACAGCAACCTTTGAAACTGGATAAAAATATGGATTGTAATAATCAAAGCTATGTGTGAACATTAAGGTGATTTTCTACATCTAATTTAACCACTGTTGAAAATATTGAGCTGCTTTTGTGACCATTTTAATTGCATACCAAAAGCACAATAAGCTGCGACTGTACATAAGTGCTGTAAAAAGAGGCTAGAAAAGGTTTACTTTGACGCAGTGCACCATTCCCTCCTTGAGGCTATCCTGTATATGTTTATGTACCATACAAAAATGCTATCTTGCAGCCTATAGTGGTTTTTGTATTTGTTTTCGGATAAAAGCATATTTTTGTTATTCTTAATAATCTATGAAGACCAATGACTCCAATGGGTATGGTGTTAGAGCATCCTTGTTAGTGTAGGAAGGCAGCTAAATACACACGACATTATTATTATTATATATGATTTATATAGCACCAACAGTTTGCGCAGCGCATACATTCCTCTGAACTGCCTTACCTACCACTATTATTTGTAATTCTGATCAGCTGGTTTTTGTAATCCAAACACTGACCAGACTCAAGTTCTTGGCCATTTACTTTCCAAGGCTGTCATTGGATAGTAATGAAGCAGCCGCTCACCAATGAGGTCATCTCTTAAGCACTGTGCAACGTGTTGAACCCTGAATGACTAATAATGCCACCCCTCTTTCTCCTTTTCCAAAAGCTGATGTACAAGAAAATTTAGGTATTATTTAACACATATCCATCTTTTGAATCCGCCTACACTTACACTTTTAGCTCTCATGTTAGAATAAGGATGCTCATGGCAACATGAGTGCTGGTCTTGATGGCAGCCTAGCAGTGTGCTTGTGCAGGTGAGAATAGGTAATCAAATTGCAATCCTTTTCCATTGATTCCGCGATGTTGTTCAAAGTTGATGATTTTAAGCATAGCACTAAAAACTCAGAGTGGAAGATACAGAATTCACCTACAGCACAAGAGTAAATTTCATATAGGCTTTTCCTTCCCTTAAATTATAATTATTACTAATTTTAGCTCATCAGCTGGGCATTGTTCAATGCTGACTTGTTAAAATGTAGTATGGTTTTATAATGATACCTTTCAAAGCAATGTTATTTTATTTTTACTGTTAGCATGCCTAACCAAGTATCCTTGACCTGTGGTCCTGGCTGACCAGTGAAAGTATGAAAAGAAGCTTCCTTGTTATCATGCAGGTGTTTGTTTATGATGCTGCATTTCCTAATACTTATTTCTGATTGGACTAAACATAACTGGACATATAACATACAGAGGGACCTCACCGCTACACTCTCCTCTATGTCCCACCATCCGGGTGTGATGCCAATGCCGGCTAGAAGCCACCCACGCTGTACACATGTGATGCTGATGCCGGCTAGAAGCCACCCACACTGTTCACACACTATCCAGAAGAATGCACCACACACCCCTGACATCACCATAAAGATACATTATTCAAAACTAGCAACCACTAGGGTGGTTGTCCTCGCCTAGCGGCTGCCAATCTTGGCCCTGTTTCACCCTAGTGGGCTTGGTTGTAGAGACTAGGGATGCACTCGGGGCGTATGTACCGCAAGGCAAACAAGGCGTTTGCCTCGAGTGGCACTTTCCAGGGGGGAGGCAAAATTTACGCCCCCAAACCAGTGAGGCAGTGAGTAGCATTAGCCGAAGGAGCCCCTGACTGCTGCACTGTTTTTTCAAGGCACGTTTTTAAGGCCTGCTACTTACGCTCCCCGTAAATAGCAGGAAGAAGTGGCTGGGAGTGGCGACAGCCTTCTGAGATCAGTCGGCCTTCAGCGGTGGGCGTGGCCAGCATCCTCGGATGGGCGTGGCCAATGATTCGGGCCGGCCGGGTGTCGGTGTGATGGCTTCAGCGGTGGATCGGCAGGAGACTGGGGAGCGCTGAGCTCCCCGTTGGAGTGGTCTGCTGTATCATGCTGCAGCGAGGGGGGAGCGGCTCTGTGATCGGAGGAAGTGACGCGGTACCGAGAGTCAGCGGCAGTAGTTCCAGTCAGCGGCGGGGCTCTGTGGCAGATGGCTGCTCCGCTCTGCACACAGGGAAACTTGGAGGGAGCGCAGTACAGAGGGGTCACCTGTGAGGTAAGTGGATCGACAGGGGGTGAGCACAGTACTGAGTTTGCTCCATGTGTGAATTACATGGAGTGGGTTCAGGCAGAGTAGTGTGCAATGTGTAGGAAATGTGACAAGGCCTCTTCCTGTTTAGAGAGGACTGGAGGCAGACAGCGATGGTAAGTGTGTGGATACTTTTCCCCCTCAGGGCTCGTTCACACCAATTGCGTTGCGTTCCAGAGTGGGAGCTGCTGGAACGCTCACATACTTCCCCCTGCATTCTGGGGCAGGAGGGGGCGTGGCGATGCATTGAAGTCAATGTAACAGCAGCCACGCTCCCCCGGCCACAGTGCGTTTGGACGCGCAGCAAAACACTTTCTGCATTCCTTTCCACTGCAAATGCAAAAAATGCTGCATGCTGTATTTTTTGCATTTGCAGTGGAATGGAACGCAGGAAATGTTTTGCCATGTGTCCGATCCCACTACGGGCAGGGGGCTACGCCCCCTCCTGCCGCAGAATGAAGGGGGAAGTTTTGTAAGCGATTGTGATGCGTTCCAGCAGCTCCCGCTCTGGAATGCAATACAATTGAACAAGCCCTGGGAGAAGGAGAGCAGATTGGCTGCAGCCTTGTGAGACACCATAGGCTGACAGCCCAGAAACAGGGAGCATATCGAAAATCCGGCACGGATTTCCGGATATTGTGACACCCTCGGGTTCATAGAAGCCTAGGGATCTTCCAGAGGTTCTGTGAGAGATGTGCCATTTCTACTTTTCACATACAGTATGTTACCACTGACACTAATAAACTTCCCTGCTATCTGTAAAGATCACCATACACCTTACAATCTGCCGTACAATCTCTGTTCAATCTACTTCAGATTTGCCAAAACTATCATTTTGTATGTAATCTACCAACATCGAAGTTGGTAGATCTAGAGGAGATTGTATAGTCAGATTGTAATGTGTGTGTGTGTGGGGAGCTTAAAGTGACCTGAAAGGAGAACTATGAGGTGAGTGAAAATCACTCAGCCTCATAGTTCGAGCTGGCATGTGACAATGAAACTGTCACACGTCGGCTTAGTAGATCGGGAAGTGAGCGAACACATACCGTTGCTCGCTCACTTCTTGATCTATCCATGCAGAGAGTGGTGACTGTCACTCACGGCTCCATGCAGGGATTCCTCCCCTTCCCCGCTCCGATCCTCCAGTGCTGACTGGCAGAACGGACGGGGAGGCGGTGGGTATAACTGGCTCTGCCTCTAGATAGGCAGAGCCAGCTGTCAATCATGCAGCTGGGTGGATCTCGACAGTAATGTCGGGATCTGTCCCGGCTGCGGTGGTCTCAATATACCGCAAGCTGTAGCTCCCTATATACTGAACTTTGGGTCACGGGAGGACGCTAGTTTGTGTCCTCCCGTCACCCTGGGGAGAACTATGGGGAAAAACACTTACCCCATAGTTCTCCTTTTAAAGTCGAACCACCCCCCCCCCATGTTAGTTTAAGGACTTACCTTAAATTATGCCTCCTTGATCCGATCATCTTCTTCCTTCCAGTAGTTTTCAGGAGTCCCTCCAGCCCAGATGATGGTCTTCGAGCTGTGTCTTCTTTCTCCCACGGTGTCTGTCCGTGTACATAGACTTACACTTTGTCTCTCTTCTCCTGGCCAAAGATCTATACTGCGCATGCGCCCGCCCCATCATCCCTTGCAGCCGCCTGAGAATCTTCAGAACTTCGAACGGGATTGCCCACCGGAGACACAGGTAAGTTTTAACCTTTTTTAGTAATTTTTACAAATGTTTTTGCATACATCTTCTGCTTGCTAGCTGATCTATATATACACTGCTGGCTAGCAGTAGATATACAGTATGCAAAAAAATGCGTGTTTTTCACTTTCCACTGACCAGCCATGTAAGGAGCATTCTTCACATTGACCACCAGAAAAATGGCACCCGTCTACCCTGTTCACCGACTTCTGCACTCTGTTACATACTCCTGATCCCTGTGCTGCCCTGACAACAATGTATACTGCTCTGCCAGGCTGATGCCCGCCCAGCCAGTCAGTTCTGTATGATAGGCTTAGCGCCCGCCTGTTGCTATTTAAACACACACTTGCTGTATCCAGCTTCTAATAGGTTATGCAAAATGTTTTAAACAGGAAGGGGTGGGGCAAATTTAAAAATTAAAAAGGGGGGGTGTTG
>NW_017306766.1:712936-723967 GCF_000935625.1 Nanorana parkeri | reverse complement strand
GTTTGGGGGGGGGGCGGGGTGGGGAGGGGACGCCTGAGTCTAGTCTTGCCTAGGGCAGCACAAAACCTAAATACACCACTGGATGCACTGATGCCGTTTTTTTCGGTATTGAGTACGAGCACCAATATTTATTTTTCAGTACTTGACTATACCAAGTACCGGTACTTCAGCCTGCATGAAGCCAGCTTCCCGTGCAATCAGGAAGCCAGGCGGTGTGTCTTTACTCACCGTCCGGTTTCTTGATTGGCCGTGAAGCCAGCTTCCCAGCCAATCAGCATAGAGCAGGCTGTTTGACCGGCTCGATGCTGATTGACAAGGAAGCCGGCTTCACGGGCAATCAGCATTGAGCCAGCTAAACAGCATGGAGCTTGCTTCCCGGCCGAGCGACGAGTCATTACCATTAAAGGAAATCTCCCTCTGCCCGGAAGTACAGGTGTTGGGGGCAAATATCGGAACATTTGGGCAAGGAGGGTTCCTTATTTGGACAAGTCAACATTCACTCAGGTGGAAACATTTGAAGCAATCATTCAAAACATCATGCAAATTGTATCTGTCAAAAGAAAAATTGTACAGTACTTCAGCATCTAATATTACAACCTTCTGCCATGCAAAACAAGATACAGTACCTCCTGCGTACAATAGTATGGTATACATATAATAATCTATGGTTATATCATTTCTAAACATTTTCTCTACCCACAAAAACCTAAAACAGAAAATCCCCACATTCACTTATCAAAATATATATTATAATATTAAACGAATTGTCTTTGAATTCAATTAGGTTAAGTTAATGGTGTGGTTCCATTGTGGTACCCCAATGACTGGACTTATTGCAGCAAATAACTAGACCATCAGTCCCTTAGCATTTCATCCAAGGTTACCATTTTAATACACAACATTTTTCATTTGTGTCAATAAAATATTGCTTTACATTTTTACATATAAGTCTGATCACATTTGCACCATGAAAGTCCCTTTTACTTGTCTGCGTTTTGGGTATTTAAAGAAACATTTAGCACTTTTTATATTTCAGTAGGTCCCTTTTTAGTATGGAAATGTTGTACAAATCAGAAGCCTGTTGGTCTTGCCAAGTGAGCAAGATAATGTAATGGAGAACTATCCCCAACCCTTTATCTTGTATAGGGTTTAGTTACAGAAGCAGTATATGGAGCAAGAAATGACATCTGCAGAACTTTATTTGTAAAATTACAAAATCCTCAACTGCTTCTCAATAATACCAAATTACAAAGAGAAGAAGAGTGCCACATCCTGAAAGAGACTACAGAGGGACCGGGAAGACCTCTTTGTAAATGGGCATATAGGCTATTGACCTCTATTGAATATAAAATGGGCATAAATTGTAAGTTAAAGGAGACTTGTATGGAGAGAAAAATATTGGTTGGTAATACTGACTTCTTTCGAAAATGCTAGCTGCCAGGTTGTTATGCTGATCCACTAGACTGGATACTTTGAGTCACTGACCCGGTCAAGTATGTAGATCATCACTATTCACTTTAGTATGACTTCACTTATGCTTGATCTGCTTCAGTTATCACAGTTTAACAACACAAAAAGTTTGTGAAAGAACTATGTTTTTGTTTTGTGATACTCATTTGCCTCTAACTGCCCTAGACATATCTGAATGTGTTTTGATTTTTTGTTCCTGTATACACCCTCTCTGCTACCCCAAAAAGGTAGCATAAATGGATCCCTCCATTTATGCTACCTCTATGGAAATAGAAGATGACCAGTAGGCTCATATGACCTAATTTTCTGGTTAAATGGTACTTTCACAACTAAATTTTTATAAGTAAATGACATATCAGTCTGGATGTCACAACATTTCTTAAAACTCAACCTTTCAAAAACTGAGCTCATGATATTTCCTCCACCCCGTGCACCTTCCCCCAACATTTCAGTTGTGATTGATAACACAACTATCCAAACCTCCCCTCATGCCAAGGTCCTAGGTGTCATCCTTGACTCGGACCTCACCTTTCTTCCCCACATCCAATCGCTATCCTAATCCTGCCCCCTATGGTAAATCTTGTCTTGAATTGTATTGTAACTGTAATGTCTTCCTTATATTGTAAAGCGCTGCGCAAACTGTTGGCGCTATATAAATACTATGTAATAATAATAATAAGTGAATGAATTGAATTCAAATCCTCTTAGGTTCTTTTACTGGTGTTTATTCTGCTGCCTTGACTTTTAACAGAATTTGACTGTAGGATATTTGTATGTTTATAATGTTGGGTGTAGGTAAGGTTAGGGTTCGACCTAAAATCAGATTATTGTTTTCCTGTAAGTGCATGCATTCTAGGTTGTCTGCGCAATTTGTAGCTGTGTTCACAAATGTTTAACACAACTCAGCCCCCTAATGCAGCTGTAAGATGCTACAAAATTGCAATTTTGTGGTATATTTACTGGGGGAAGGGAGGATGAGTAAATGCTTTCTCCTGCCTTCAGCAGACTGATGATCTGATTTCAGCCTAGGCATATTGCTAGAGATTGTACTACGACCTTTGTTACTGGTGCTCAAGGACTTCTTTTTATGATAAAAGCTTTTTTTTTTTTAAATTACACAGTTGCTGTAGATGTGACATGTCAGGAATGTATTCATGCCAACTTGTAAAGGTCTACTTTAGAACACAAACAAACACCCACCCACATACATGCAGAATATTTCCAATGCCTAGATCATATAGTAATTCCTGTGTTAAGAAGAACAAAGTCATTTTTTGTATCGGTCATCTGAATTTCAAGCAAAAGATAACACACTTAACATTCGCCATTTGGGAGCAAGAGCAGATCCACTGAGATTCATATTGCATTGTTCTCAGCGTAAGAATCTACAAGTCAAATGTACAATTACTGAGATAAATAGGAAGCTGTGGATTCCTATGCATCAAACAGCAATAACAATAACTGCTATAACCCTTCTAACACTTCTTTGGCAGCCTCAATTATACATTTAATATCTAAATTCAAGTGAGAGCACGGCAGTAGGCCACAGTCAGTAGTATGTAGTCCAAGAACAGCCATCATAGGAATGTGGGTTGGAAAGGTTTCTGGCAATATGCTGTAAAACCACATTTGCTGAGAGCCATGAAAACCATCTCATCTAGACAATTAAATATAATTTACCATCTCATCTAGACAATTAAATAGAAAATTAAATTAAAAATACAAATTTTGTTTTAAAAAGTTAATAAAAATTAAAAATGCAAACAAATATTAACAAATAAAGTTTATAAAATAAAATTAAAAATAGAAAAAAAACTTTTTGCTCTGTCATTTTAAATAAAATTTAAATTATATTAAAATCTTCTGAACAACAGGAACAGACAGCAAAAGAACCGTGACCCTTCCCTATGCTATCCAAAACTAAAAAATGTTTTTTTTGTGGCTGGAGGTACACTTAAAAAATGTACCTGTTCCGACTTACATACAAATTCAACTTAAGTATAAACCTAAAGTCCCTATCTTGTATGTAACCCGGGGACTGCCTGTATGTAGTAGTATACGAGCAGACCGCACTATCGAGATAATTCCAATACTTCAGACTTTATTGAAATTCATAGCAAATCCAGTATAACAGTGAATAAAAGTGTATAAAGCAACAAATGCCAGCACTGCACACCCCCAAGCAACTACAACCTCTCACATGTTTCACCCGAAGGCTTATTCATAGAGGTCTTTTTGGGTCACAGATCTGTTTGGGTCCATATAGTGTGATGATGCTTCTACTACTTTTTTTTTTTTTCCTGAACTGCCTTTGTAACCAAGCTTGCATACAGTTGCTATGTTCTTTCATTACTTATCTCTATGTGATGTAATCAATCCGTGGCTTGTTATTCTTAAAGATTGTTATGCCTTGCATTAATATTGCTTTTGAAAATATAATAAACATATTGAAACTGAAAAGGTGGGCTTTATATTTGACAAACAAAGTTTTATTTACTGCATGTTTGCATGGAAAATATTGTTCAGTTTTGTATAAGGCAACATAATATATTTCACACAAAACTGCTCTATATTGTTAACTAAACAAGTGGATCAGTCTGTGAATTTCTAATCATATCCCATTATCACTGCAACTCTGTTTAAATCAGCAGTTCACTTAATTCATGTTAATATGCGTAACCCATTACCACTAGATTCAGCAAACTACAGTAAACTCCACGTTATCCGGAATCCCGGGGATTGGTAGGTTCCGGATAAATGTAGTTTTAGATTGCTTGAGAGTTACTAATATGTCTAATTAATGCCATACCCCATACTATTCCATATCATAACATAAACTCTGGATTGACTTCATATTAATATTGAAATACAGTAATCAAAAGCAAATTAAGACAAATAGACACACAATCATTTCCAGGATAATACATGCCGCAGATCAGCAGGACAGTGACTACACAGGGGATTTGTTTTGCTGGTTAGATGAGAGTTCTGGTTAGTTGAATACCTGATACCTGAGAGTTTACTGTATTTGGTATCTTTATGTCACAATACTCTGTGCAGCTTACCTCTCAAAGACGGCATAGAACATTCGTAGTTTCACCACAGTAGGAGTTCCAAGGTTGCTTACTCCTCCTCTATGCATACACCTGGCATAGTGCCTACTAAGGGCCTTTCCACAGATTCACAATCTAAATCGGATCTATACCCATCAAATGGAACTCTAAACTAAAAAATAAAAAGTATGCTGGAGTTAACGCTTCAGTTTTTTTTTTAACTGTCTCTTTTATCAGCCTTCTGCTATGCCCGGTTTATCAGCATTCATGATGAAAAGCACTGTAAAACAATAAGATTTTACTTAATTGAACAGTGCTGTGAATCTAACAATTGGAGGCTGCTGATAGGAGAGAGCATAGGGATGTTAGCTAATGTTCTCTCAGTATCCGTTCACAGCTTGACCAAACTCAATTGCTTTGACAGCAATGTAACTGTTAAGAACCATGTATAGTGTCTGCCAGGGGTTTCTGGATTATAAAACGGTATGAAACTATAAAAGTCATGATAAAAAGAACAAAAAACGGAGGTGCCACCAAACCAAGAAGGGTACAAAGGAGTTTTAATTCCTAACAATAAAATCATTAGTGTAATTCAAATTGCTGGCTCAATTGCTGACTGCTGCATGTGCCCCCGTATTTGTGATCACTATCATTGGAACTTTTCCTGAGTCTATTCCCCAAGGGATTTCCCTTTTTGAATTACACCTGAAGCCCTGATGAAGAGGGCCTGTGTTTGCCCCACCCTTCCCCCCTGAAATGTGTTGGCACTTTGATGCTTTTATTGTTACCAATAAAAACCTCTTCTTTATTTTGTGGTTTCTCCGCTTTTTGTTCTAATCATTTCTCCAAGGATCCCTCCTGCCCTCTGTGGGGTTCCCTGTAGGTGGAAGAGCAGCCACTACCATGCAATCAAGCCCCGCAAAAGAAAATTATTGCATCTACTGGATGTTTACAATCAAAGATCACAGTCCCTCTCTGTCTCCTTTCCATTTGAATAATGCTAAAATCAGCAGTTAACCATTAGGAGTATGAGCAGGGCTGGATTTCCCACAAGGCCAACTAAGGCCCGGCCTCGGGGCAGCAGGCAGTAGAGGGGCAGCAGGGGGGTGGAACTCCTATCTCCCGATGCCCGGGCAGGTAGTCGTTTTCTACATTTAGTCCTGCTTTGGGCAAGCAGAGCTAATTGTACAGCAGGGAAGCCACCGCTTGTTTTGTACAAGTGATCTCAGCGACATTGTATGCAGCCTGCAGGTCTGCCATTCTCCATGGGGGGAGGGGGTTGGTTGGCGTGGGCAGGGTAGGGGGTGCATTGAGGAACCTGGCCTTGGGGCAGCAGAGAAAGTAAATCCAGCCCTGAGTATGAGCATTAAACTAGAGGGCTACTCAATACTACTTGTGTAGTTCCTCTATAGGCTGTTAAAATGTTAATCCCTTATGTCAGGGAGCCCCCTGAACCCAGGCGTATATCAATGCAGACACTTGCTTGGAGGCAAGTTGTTGGCCTTGGTATATCTTCCCATATTCTTTAATGGTTTGCAGCTGACTCTTGAGGTCATTAAGGGAAAAAGAAAAACATGCAGGCTTAGGGGACTGTTGCGGGGTGCTGACTTATCCACATGTTTAGGTACAGCATGTGATTCGGTTTGGGAGCTCCCAGGGCATGTTTGATCAACTGTAACATGGCAAAAAGGTATGTGTAGTCACCTTGTCATGCCTGCTGCTGGGGTATTGTGACCATTGATTAGACTTGATACAAGGAAATGTAATACCGCTGTTGGTGCTGTAACAACTCACTAGTAAATGTATTAGCTGTATTCTTATAAATGTTCGCCTGGCCACAAAATATCTGTTTTTGCTCTGTGAACAGTACATGTGCTATAACATCAAAACCATAAAAAGCCATTCAAATGGAAATTACTCAATCGCGTTTTTGTTTATTAATGTTTCTGGCTTCTTTCATTTAGCCTTTTAATTGACAGTTTAATGTGAGTAAAACACATGGGTGTGTAAAATTATATTCTTTATACGCTATCCATGCTTTAAACTCACTGTCTTCCAAATGAAAATGTACTCTCGCTGATGTATTTAGCTTTTTCTTTTATTATATATGAAAATAACACATCAAACATCAAAGGCCACTTTAAAAGCATTCTATCTAATTGTCTGTAATGACAGGACTGCATTTGATGGCTAGAAGAGCACCAGGCAGCACAATTTCACTGTACGGTCTTCTGTAATCACGAATCTTGGCTGATTGTAACTACCTCATCCCTTTGTCTTGACTGTGATTATTTATAGGACAGAAGGCAGAGGATTTATGTTTGCAAGCAGAAGTAATTTGTAGTCTTTATGAAATATGTAATGTACTGGCTGTATTTGTTGAAAAATATTTGGTGATGTGCATGAACCATGAAATTAAATTCATGAATAGAGTGAAATATTCTTTCCAGAGCTAATATACACCACTTCCTGGAAAAGAGGTATTATTTTGAATGGCTTTACCTGCACTATTGACATTTCAAGGACTGCAGTATTTGCTTTCTTTTTATTAAATTATGTTGCAGTGGTGTTCTATAGACATATTCCCAAAAATATGCAACACGAGGAGCATCTTAGACCTCTGAAAAGGCATTGTGTTGTGAAAAGCTAGAATAATGCAGAGATACTTGAAGATTAACTGCAGGGGATGTTTAAATCCTTTGCTTTATTAATATATTTCTTCTAAAGTTATGAAATCTTTCTTCGGTTTGGTCAGTGTATTTGCCTGACGTTTGTTTTGATGTTAAGCTGCCACACATTAGCTGAAAGCTTATGGGGGAACTGAAATGATACCCCCTTTTCCCTGCAAAGGTCTTTTCCGCCCCTTTCCCCAACAAAGGTCTCCTTCACCCTTCTCACCAAATTGGAAATAGTTTTCATGTCGAATATTTAATTGGTCCAGGTAGCAAACTCTTGTAATGTTCCGGCCCTGTTTGCACCTTTTCTTCCTATCTAGCTCAGTGCTGTAATGCACATGTGCGATTTAGCAGTATAGACTTCAGGGGGCAGAATCCTGTGTATGAACTTAACTTGCAGCCTGGGCTATAACCAAGAACCCAATCTCCTGTGTCTATAGCTTAATGCCACCAGAAGAATCAATGTTGTCTCAGGCTTTTCTGTCCTTTGGCCCCACTATGTCGGCATCTGTACTTCTTCCTGCCAGGCATAAAATGATTTTAAAATTTGACAGCCAATGTTTCAGGGGTTCAAGAGATTTCTCTTCATCTGAGTGGCGTGTTAAAAGAAAATTCTCCTGAAGATGCTTAGGGCAACAGAAGAAACTTTTACTATGCCACTCTGATGAAGGCAACCTTTTGATCGCCTGAATCGGCTGTTATTGAAAGTGCCCTTTAATAAAAGTAATTTTATGGACTTTACAATTAAGTGTCCGGCACTTTGTTCCTTGTATAACAGTTTGTTCTTAACAGTTTGGCTGATATATGCCATCACTACTTTCCTTTATAGACCAGCACCAAGATAAACAGAACACATGATTGAGCGCCGCCCACACTTCTTCTGGACCTAAAATATTCCCATTTTATTTCTAGTTCATGGTAATTTATTCCCTTTCAGAACTACAAATATGCATAACATTTTGAAGCTGAATATTACAACGTATTGGAAACTAAACTTTCAGTTTTCTTTTTAGGCATTCATTGGTAACTAGTTAGTGATAAGGGATATCCCTTACGTGTCATCTTTTGTAGAAATGTTCTGTTATTATGATATTTAAATGTTGGCACATGCCACTTTCAATGACATGAGTCTTTTTCTGCCTGCGGTGTTAAATATTCAGATACTTAAAGGTATGTGTAGGCTGTCTTATCATATAAATTAGAATGTATTGCACTAAAACTCTCTGCCTTATGTTTTCAAAATCATCTGTTTTCTTTGAAGCCAATGGGAATGCAATACTTGTACACTTTGCGAGTCTGGCTGGTCATTTATAATAACAAATGCATTGGATTTGATACAAATTTGTTTGGAAGCTATAGCTAGATTTCAGTGAAACTCTTAATACAAAGCACCACACAGTCTTTGCAGTGAAGTCTTTTTATCAGATTTTCATGCAGAATCCCCAAATTGATACTAGAGAAGGTGACACTAAATCTAATATGATGAAGCATGCACATTGAAAGCAATCCGTGCTTCGTTTTGATGAAATATGTACATATAATATTTGCATTGAAAGTGATTAGAGTGTGCATTATAACACAAATACTGGTGCAATTGACAGAACAGTGTTAACTGAGTAGTTATGCAAACATATAATCATTGTTTTCTTCATTGTGATTTAAATATATTTCTAATATTTAAAATAACTCTAAAAACAAGCTATGCATTTTGAGTTTGAATGTATATTGCATTTTTTCATAACTAGGTATAATAGTTCCAGCTCAAGATATGTGTGACATCCTTTTTGCTTTTACTGTAGTTAAGTGACACCTTCTGGTATCTGCTCTACAAAACATCTAATTTAGACACACATTGATACTAGTTCATTGTCTGCTGTAACCAAGGGACACAAACAAAATGCTCAAACACATTCAAACATGTGCTGCCTGGTCACTTCCGTGGGTGTTGGCAATAAGTGCTCTCCCTCCTGCCATGTATCCTGGCTTAGCTGTGCCTCCTGTGGGTCGGCACCAGCATGGCGGGTGTCGGCGACTAGAGTGGAGGGAGACCAGCAAACATTATTTCACTGGTCTTCCTTCCTGTGAATGAACCCTGAAGCGACAATTAATTAGTAACTGCCATTTTAGAACAAATTCTCCGGCCACAAGCTCAAGTCCAAATAAGGACAGTGTCAGTACTGTCACAGATCAGCATTACAGCTGATATGTTATTTGTAGTTACTAACTTGTGTGTCACAGATCTGTAGCTAGCTGTTCTGTTGCTTGTAGTTCTACTACATATGCTCTGTCCCTACCTTGCTCTTGTTCTAGTCTGGCAGCTTTAGGCATCGGCCAATCTCACTTGCTGATTCTTATGCTGCTTCTCAGCCAATCAAGTGCTGTCATCTTGTCCAGTGGTTCCCCCATCTTGCTCATTCTATTTAAACCCAGCAAAGCACTGCATGAGCAAGCTAGTCACCAAGACCCTGTTCACTGTTGAAGCCGCCTGTTGCTACTGATCTGTGTACTGACCTTTTGACTTGTTCCTGGAAATCTGAGTTTGTCGCTCCTTCTGATTTCCTGGTATCCGTGTTCGCAACCTGCCCTGACCTTTGGCTCGTCTCCTTGTATCTGTGACTGCAACCTGCCCTGACCCATGGCTTTGTTAACCATCGTTTGCTGTCAGCAGAGTGAGGGGAACCTAGGGGTCGCCACTTGGGGCCAGCAGGCAGCCTAACATCTCCACGATCAGGAGCTCTGGTGAAAACCCCCTGGCCCTTAGACTCCGCACCCTGGTGGATCCTACGCTGTGTACTCTGCATTGCGGTATTCCGCTTGTCAGGACTTTGTCATCCTTTGCCGAGCCTGGCACCCAGCCGGCATACACTAATCCACCTCCTTTCCACCTGAGGTGTCCCATGAGTGCATCTAGGGTCCGGATCTTGACAGACAACAACCAAAATGATACATTTTAAACATATTTTCTTAACATAGGGAATATGGTGGTCTTGGTTCTTATATTGAAAAAAGGATGTTCCTTCAAAGCTCATTATTTGGCTGCTGACCTTATTTAGACACCTGTGATTGTGTGCAAAATTTTTTATCCTACTTCTCTTTATGTGACTGTGTTTGAGCCTGGTGATTGGCCACTCAGGCCCCAGCACTGCATCTTAGGAGATGGGCACATGTTCCTCCTTACCTGGTAGGAACAAGTATTCATAGAGGGATCTAACAGAGCTGAGTGGGGAGTTGTTCTCTAAAGTAAGCCTGTCACTTTGCCCTGTCACTTTGCCCTGAATGGGCAAAGTGAGAGGTTTTCTAAAACGTATCAATATATTATTGGTCTACATCAGTGGTGCCCACAAGGCCGATCACGATCTATCAGTGGTAGATCGCCATGTCCTCTCCTCCCGCTGCTTCGCTGGATCCCCGCTGCTCTCCCCAGCGGGGATCCGAGAAGAAGTGAATGAACAGGATGTGATTTACATCACGTCCCGTTCATTCATGAGTTTCTCAATGGGGAGAAGCACTCTGTACAGAGGCTCCTCCCCATTCAGAAACTGCTTGATAGTAAATATTTTCTGAATGAATGGGAAGCCTCTGTGCTTTCCATTCATTTAGAATAGAGGCTGCAGAAAAAAAGATTGAGGACTATGTGTCCTCAATTTCTTTTTCTATTTTAAAAGGGAAAAATCAGGGGGCTTTTTGGATCCCTGATATTTCCCCAAGAGTACAAAAAAAAGAAAAAAAAAATACGAAAATGTAAAAAAAATAAATTTAAAAAACGTTGTTTTTTTTCTTGCCTCAGGCGCAAAAGGAGCTGGCTACGGCTATGCTCCCGTGGTGCTCGTGCG
>NW_017306766.1:710982-712279 GCF_000935625.1 Nanorana parkeri | reverse complement strand
GCAGGCTGGTGTGTGGGCGGGGCGGGAGCTGCGGCCGATCTTTACACAGTTTATGTGCAGCTACCCCGGAAGTAAGACCTAGCGGATTTCGGTAATATAAGACCTACCACCGAACTAGGTCTTATTTTCGGGGTAGGTCTTATATTACAGAAATCCCTGAAGATAGTGCTAGGTCTTATTTTCGGGGTAGGTCTGACTTTCGGGGAAACACGGTATATATACACAAGGGAACAACAAATTGGAACTAAGAATGAGCATTGTGTGCTGCCAAGTGTTTAGAGTCGAAGGTTGTGCGCCATCATGCTAAAGTGTAGGAAATCCAACCCTGATGATCACACATCTGCAAGCAAATTAGTTCCTTTTCTGGCTTCACCTATGGAGAACAAGGGGGAAGATTATGGATACCAATCACAAAATATTATGCCTGCCAAGTGACTTAAATAATGGAAAAAGGAGCATGTCATTTGTATCATTTGTATCATGATGACTGTGAATAAAAGTTAAAATGATTGATAAATATTAGACTTTTTGTTGCCGCTATACACATTTACTTAATCTTTTGTGTAAAGCTAACATTTGCATAATTTTACTCTAGTACACACACATCTGAGGAGGGTATTATCTTAAAACAACAGACCTGTTTACTGACTCTCCTTAGAACTTAATGGCAAACCTTACTTGGTTGATGGACTTATGCACTGAGGAAGAAGGTCTAACCCTCTAAACATGTTAGCACGGCTCTGATTACTGCTTTTCTGCACTGTCTTGACGTCAGATAGTACATTGTGGTGACAACCATAGTTTATGCTGCATGGTTGTTTTAAAAGCTGATGGTATAGACGATGCTTGTGAGTATATTTTCAGTTTTGTTTTATATGAACGAATAAAATGGTATTTCACAAAGAGAGGGCACTGTTCTTTTGTTTTCAATTTTGCATGCATTTTGAGGCTCCTAACTCACTGTGGAAAAGCAGCCCTTCATTATTGAAGTCCTTAAGGCTATCCCCCCATGTGATTTTGTGAAACCTATGCTAAGCACTGACAGATTGGAGTATAATTCTTTCTATTGACTTTCTATTGGTGTGTATTGCCATTACTGTATATTGGTGTGTATTGCCATGACTTTATATTAGTGTGTATTGCCATTATGTATTTGTTGAACTTATTTAGTCTAAAGTAAATGTAATATAAAAGTATAAAGTGATATGTTCAATGGATTTGTTAATTAAAACAAGACTGGTGTCTTATAACTATGGTTTTTTTTTTTTTTTTTTTTTTTTGAATGTTTTTTTTCATT
>NW_017306766.1:699531-710923 GCF_000935625.1 Nanorana parkeri | reverse complement strand
TTTTTTTTTTTTTTTTTTGCTTAGAATGTTTATTTACATGGTAACAAGGTACACAAGCAAATCACTGCAATTTTCAGAGTCTGCAAACATCTTGCTGCTGTGATTAGCAAGATCACAAGGATGGGCCAAGGACAAAGCTTAATTTATTTCAAACTAATTTAGAGAGAAGAGAATTATGCACATTTCCACAGTTTAGTTTATATATCTTAATGGTCAGCTCCACCAAAGACTGGTATTAAAGTTTTTTGTTGTCAGCACAGTAAATCCTATGATGGCTTTTTGTACTTTTATGGTGCTTACAGTGCTAATATTTCCCCTTAGATGATGTTTCTGCAGCAAGTGTCATTTTTCCTGATGAATTATCTATATTGTGGAATCAACAAATTATTAGAAAATCCTGCAGCAAAAGTAGGATATCTTTTGTTATATACAGGTGAAACTCGAATAATTAGAATATCGTGCAAAAGTAATTGCAGTAAGTGCTGCAAAAGGGGCCCAAACCAAGTACTGAGTACATATGCATGCTTGTACTTTTCAGAGGTCCGATATTGTTCTATGTACAATCCTTGTTTTATTGATTGCATGTAATAATCTACTTTTTTGAGGTTGTGGATTTGGGGTTCTTTGGGTTTTCATGAGCTGTAAGCAATAATCATCACAATGATTACAAATGACGGCTTGAACTATCTTGCTTTGCATATAATGAGTCTATCTCATATATTAGTTTCACCTTTTAAGTTGCATTAGTGAAATAAATGAACTTTGCACGATATTCTAATTATTCGAGTTCCACCTGTAAATGAGATTGAGTCTTAGGCTTCATGCACCTAGGTGTCCAGGGATTCCTGCTTGAGAACCTGCGGATTCTTGTGGCAGAAATGCCAGGTTTGCCTGTTCAGATGTGGCCACTGTGCCCATTCAAGTTAATGACAGGGTGGTGGCAGCCCCATTTGCCTGTGACTGTCCGTGTGTAATCGTATGTAATGGTGTGTGCAGAATGGGTAATCGTACAATCACATGTGGACAGTCACAAACAGATGGGAGCACTGTCACCCTGTCATTAACTTGAATGGGCACAGTAACCGCATCTGAACGCACATACCTGGGATTCCTGCTGCAAGAATCCACAGGTACTTGTGACAGGAATCTCCAGACACCTGTGTGCAGGAAGCCTTATTGGGAGATAAAGTACTGCAGGGAAAAGTCCCCACTGGAGTCTCAGGAAGATAATCACAGTGAGATGGTATTTAAAATGTACATGTGAACTGTGCCCATACTATAGATATTGAAGAATTTACATATTCTGAACAAGCAGTAGAAATTATTTTAAACAGGCCGCCCCTGAACTCTGTATTTGCAGGCACTGACATTGCAGCTCCACTTCTCCTATTTTCTAAGATAGTAGAATTTTGTCAGTCTGCCAGCCCTCTCGTGTAAACAGCAGTAGCTGTTAGCTGTTAAAAACTGACTGAAGCCTTACTTTAGAGTTTTTTTGTGATCTTTGAAGTCTATTTATTCCACAGTACCTGAAACTACAGAGGTAAGTGGGAGTTTGTTGTAAAGGCCAACTCGCCATCTGAGCTCGCAGGAACTATGTTAAATGACACTAGGCATGAACCTAGAGGAGATAGTGCTGGAGGTCGGGTGAGAACAGCAGATGGAACTGCTTTTTTAATTTTAACAGGCTGTTGGACTGATTTTATTTGCTATTTCCTAATCTGTAATTGGGTTTTAAAGCTCTTTTACAGCTTGTTAAGGACATGTAAATACTTAAATGTCCACAGGTGCACTCCAATCGAGAAGTGATAAGGCACTTGGTGAGAGCCAGAACTCAGCTTCTTTACCGAGTATTCCATATTTATTTTGTGACATGAACAATATATGTATCCTGGAATGGAATTTTGTACTGTGCAATTGCAGCTCCAACTGTCATAATTGAAGTGAGTCTGTGTCAATTACTAAGAGTGCTACTACAAGCTTGAAGCAGGAAGATCACTGTGTACTACATCGCCCGCATGAGAACCACACTAGAAACTGCTTCTAAGTATAGATCTGTGTAATTGTGATGCATTGTGATTGTGATGCATATGACACCAGACTACTGTAGGCATCTTGGATGTTACATATTACTGACCCCATACATAAGGCATGCAGTCATTGTGGAGAAATGATTGGATGCAGTTCCCAGTGCACTTACTGCATAGACAGCGTGGTACATGCTAACCGTATAGCCTCAAGCATATGGAGTTGCCCTGAATGAATAATGATTATGAATTCCATAGATGCCACTTTCTCTTGTGATCCTAAACATTTAATTCCTGGTAGTACTTACCTCTAGTAAAACACATAATGTAGAATTAGGCAGTTCAGCCCAAAACAGGGAATAACAGGTTCCACTGAGGAGCCATTGACAAAAAAATAGTAACATTAAAAAAAAAAATGAGGCTATATATATTGCCTTCCAATAAGTGTATTTCACTGTTGCAGCCAAATTGGTTTAACACCTATGGTCTATTTTGTTCCCATTCACATAGCATAAATTTAAAAAAAAGAAAAAAATACTTACCTTTTTATACAATATTTTTAGTAGGGATGCACCGAAATTTCATCCGAAAATGGTATTTGGGCAAAATGCCAAAAAGTAAAAAATATTTTTTTGCTGAAAATGTGTTGCATCTCTAGTCTCTCTCCTCTGCGTTGGGGGCCTCTTGTGTGTCCCGTCTGATCCCCCTGCATGTGTCGCAGGGATTGGGGAGAAACTATCAGGAGGCTGAGCTGCGTGGGGAGGAGAGCACTGTCAGAGTTATTACAGGAGGCCAAGCTCTGCTGTTGCACCACCCACCCAGCCTCCTGTGACAGGCGAGTGAGGATAGAGAGAGCGGTATACAAAAACACTCAACGATCAACTGATTACTGAGTGTGTGTAAATAACTGAGGATATAGTATGCTTACTGTGTCCCCAATTGTGAATGAATAGGAAGTGCTCTATATCACTTCCTGTTCATTCATGATGGTGGTCATAATAACTGATACTATCTCCACAGTTTATGAATGGACAGGGGCATTCAGTATAGAGGCTTCTTGTTCATTCGCAACAGGGGCTGCAGAAAAAGAGATTGAGGACTCAATCTCTTTTTCTATTTCAAAGTGTTAATATCAGGGGTCTCTATAGACCCCTAATATTTCCCCAAAGCCCCCTACAGTAAAGTAAAATAAATAAAAATGAAATATTAAAAAAATAATTTAAAAAATAAGTAAAAAAAAATATTTTTTGGTTTCGGCCTCCCACATTTGTTATATTCAGTTTTGGTCTACAAATTACATTTCAGCGCACCTCTAATTTATAGGTATGTTGCATGAATGAGAATACAAACAAACATATAGTGGGAGTTTTTCAAATTTGATTGGAAAAGTGGAAATATACTTAAATTGATCCCCCCCGTGGACATTTCACATAAATTACACTTTTCCAATACTCCACAGTAAATTAAGGTCCTCCCGGTAAGTTCTTTGTGCCGGAAGAACTTGAGTACCTCTATTTCCAGCTGCAGCAACCTCTGTAAATCACTCTAAACTCCAGAAAGGAGCTGCAGAGTGTGTGGGGGACCCAAAGACTTCTAAATGCTTACTTAGCATTTGATCAGCATGATTAATTCTTTAACTGCCATCCATGCCTATGTTTTAGTGAGAGGATGTAAACAAATTCATAGATACAGGTTTGTTTTCTTTTGATTGTGCTAGGCTCTTTTATCAATGTAGAAGTTATCTGTGTGGCTGTACAGCTACCTGATCAGATCTACATGCTCTCCCCTTGCACAGCCATCCCTTGCTCCCAGTCCCTGGAATCACATAAGCCCAGGACTATTGCAGGGAGGTTCAGTAGAGTTGTGCTCAGGATGGTATAGGGTGGAGTAGATTGGGAATGATTCGTTCTCTAATCTCCTTTAGGAATTAACTGTCAGCTGTTAAAATCCTGGTACAGTGACTGGGTAACGTCTGATCTTTTTGGCTACAGGCAGAAGAGACATTAGGATTCTTAGAGCCCCCTAATGTCTGCATAAACACAACTGTCTTATATGGGACTTACTATGCCACTTGTGATAGTAGCAAATATATTTAAAAAAAGGGAAAATGTGAAACAAATTAAGACTCCCTTCACACATGCATACACACATTACACATTAGATATCCCCTCCCACCCCTGAGGTAGAATAATAATTTTAAAGATACAGTCTAGCTTTTACAAAAAATTATGCACACACAATAAATTAAAAAGTTAGTTACCGGGAGGAATTATTAATGTACTACAAGTGCGGTGACTTCACACTTGTACTCCATTGTAGTGGTGCTGTGCTGCCAACTAGACTTGTAGTCTCTCAGTTCATAGATCCTGTGAATGTATGAATGGATGGTGTTTAGGGTATGGCCATGTTTTTTTTTTTTATAAATTCTTTTATTTAACAAGTTTTTTACAAATAGACATAAACAAAAAAGGTTTACATAAGGGGAACCAAGCCCCATCTCAAAGATAGTGGACATAGCCACTGAACATATGCATCACATGAACAATAACATCAGAACAACATTTAAGGCAATTATAAAGGTAGTATCTCCAATAACAGTACAGCCGCCTGCAGGTATTTGGAATTGCTGGGATGGGTTATCAGGGACCCACAGGCATTCTGCATATGGAGAAGGTGCGTACATTCGTATAGCAAGTGAATTGTTTAGGTTATTCGGGGGAGGGAGGGCAGGTGGGGTGGGGTAGGTAGGAGGGGGGTATCCTTAAAGGGGACAGAAGCCCAGGGGAAGAAGGGGGGGTGGTGGGGGGAGTGAACCGTAGGTCGCAGCCGGTCTTTGGTCTCAGTTTAAGGAAAAATATTTCCATATGTTTATGTAAAGGAGAAGACAACTCACTGTAGCCAGGTAGCACAAGACTAGGCTCTAATTCCCTCACTGGTTCCTATATCTTTTACCTCGATCTAAATGGTCATGAATAGGTGGCGAGGTTCCATTCCTTAGAGTGACATGTGACAGTATCTCGGGGAGATAGACAGTGTCTAGGCATTGCGGCATCCAGGGGGAGGCGAGGCATGATAACCGGTATATTACCAGTATGGCGGGTGCGTACTCTGCTGCGGGGCCGAGGGTATGGGGAAGGAAGTGGGGGAAGACAGATTGGGGCAGAGTGGGGCCTACAGCAGGCGGCAAGAGAGGGGATGGGTCCAGGTAGGGGAAGGTGTGGCGGGGCGGACAGGTGCGCTTTTCGAGGTGTGGTTTCCACTCAAGATCCCATGATGGTACTGTATTCGGTTGTTGTGGTGAAGTCGGACCAGTAAAACCATGTGGTCGCAAATTTGGATGAGGTACCTTTTACTGAGCTTGTGAGGTCCTCCATGGTGCGGATGTCGTTTATTTTAGTGAACCAGAGTTTGAGTGAGGGTGGATCCTCCTGTTTCCATAGCAATGGAATACAGGCACGAGCAGCATTTAGTAAATGTATCAGCACTGAGCGTGAATACCCCTTTAAGGAGAAGTGATTATGGTGGAGGAGGAAGAATACTGGGTCCTCCGGGATGTGATGGTCGGTGAATTTCTGGGAAATCCTCCGTACCTGGGACCAGAAGGGAGTCAGTCTCGGGCAGGACCAGAACATATGGAGCATGTCTGCAGGGGAGGATCCGCACCTCCAACACACGTCAGGGACCTCGTTATACATCTGATGAAGTCTGTGGGGAGTTCTATACCAGCGGGTCAGAACCTTGTAACCTGATTCCTGGTATTTGTTACAAATTGACGACTTCAGGGATAGCCTCAGCAACCTGGTCTGCTCATCTTGTGAGAACTGGACCCCCAGCTCCCTCTCCCATTGTCCCATGTAGGGAAGCGGTGATACCTGGTCTGCCTCCAAGATTAATTTGTAGCACCAGGATAAAGTCTTAGGTAAGGGTCCTACTTCCAGACAGGTGCGTTCAAAGTCCGATGGGACTCGGGCATACAAGGCTGGGTCGGGTAGTAAAGAAATGAAGTGGGAGAGCTGAAGCTGGCGCCAATTAACTGGGCTCTCCCAGCGTCGTGTCCATTAAGAGGTCCCGTAGGGACTGCCACTGTGTACCTTGTAGGAGATACATAGCCCGAAATCGACCCAGGGCCACGAGGCGGCGGAATAAGCCGTTCTCAAGGCCTGGGACGAACTCCGGGTTTCCCACGACTGGGTACATGGGCGAAGGAGAGGGGGATAGTCTCTTCTCTTTAAATGCCCTCTGCGCCATCTGCCATGTAGGGCCCACCATCGGGTGTTTCCTTAGCTGTCCAGGGAGAGCTCCTGTACACCACGGTAGGGCCGGCAAGGGAATTGAGGTTGCAGACTGCTCCAGAGCCACCCAGGGTTTGGTATCGCTATGTCTGCACCAGTCTATCACGCGAGTCAAGTGGGATGCCATATAATAAAGATATAGGTCTGGTAGAGCCAGTCCTCCTGCCTTTTTAGGGCGTCTTAGGATCGCCAGACTGAGTCTGGGGGTCTTACCTGCCCAAATGAATTGAGTAATCGCAGCCTGTAGCGCGCGGAAATAGGAGCGGGGGATGAAGATGGGGAGGGCCTGAAAGGGGTACAAGAAGCGTGGAAGAATATTTTGCTTAACCACATTACAGCGGCCTGTCCAGGAAAATGTGTGTCGTGCCCATCCAACTAGGTCCGATCTGACCTTCTGAAGTAGGGGAGGGAAATGAATACTGTATAATTGCGTCAGGTCCCTAGGTAGCCTTACCCCTAGGTACTTAAGGGAGGTAGAGGACCATTGGTAAGGGAAGGTCTCCTGGATACTAGCTAACATCCGAGGGGGAACCGTCAAGTTCAGGGCTTCCGATTTTTGGGAATTGATATGGAAGTTGGAGAGTTCGCCGTAGTGGCGAAACGCTGATATTAGGTTTGGTATCGTGGTGACCGGGGACGAAACAAAAAACAGCAGGTCATCTGCATATGCAGCAACTTTATGTTGGTGGGACCCCATGAAGATACCCCGGATGTCCGGGTTTGCCCGGACGGACCGTAGGAGTGGTTCGAGTGTTAGGGTAAAGATGAGGGGGGATGGAGTTGACGGCCAGCTCCAACTCCAGCAGTGATATAGGGCTCTCCAAGGAGGACCGTATCTCAGAGGGGAGACAGGGCATACCAGCCTCCTCCAAATACGTCCGGATGCGTCGCTGTCGCTGCCGAAGTGGTCTGGGGGGTCGGTAGGTTGTAAAGGGCGGCGTTGAAATAGGGCAGGAAGGGCGGGCGTAGCTAGACTCTGGGGGGAGTGTTTTACCCAAATGTGGGAAATGGTAGAAAGGAGAAGAAGGGGAGGGGCTAAAGTGTGAACCGAGGTTCAATGTCCCAATGGCCTATTAGGCACTTTTGGGACAAACTAAGTGGGGAAACACGCCTGCACTTCAGGCAGAGTGGTGCTCCGTGGGGGCACCACGACATGTTCATCAAACTAATACAACAACAGCAGCAATATATAACTGGTCTGTGTAGAGGAGAAATATCGCTGCAAGGATGGGGTATTCCGTTGCGACGGGGTGCCGCCATCCTTCCTGCGTTGAGACATGGTCGTGCAGGGCAGTATGGGGTGGTATAAGTGCCGTTAGGTCGTCTGTAAGTCGGGTGGACCACTGAGCGCTCAAGCCTTGCGACCTACTCCGCCATTAGACACGCCCCCCCGGTATGGCCATGTTTGATGTTACACCCTAAATATGGGTGTAACCAGGGTTTAAAATTTACACTCGCCCCCTCGCAAATTGCGAGTGAAAATTGCGTGGGGGTGAGTGGAAATGAAGCAAATGAGTCAGGCACTCCTCGGGGCGGCTTCTCTCCTCCTCACCGACATGATGACAGCGCTCCCTCGTCCTTCCGTCCGGGGTCGCAGGAGGGAGCGCTGCCTGCTGTCAGGATGGCCGAGCGGGAGAGAGCCAGCGAGGAGAGAAGCTTAAGGCCTGGCTAGTAGCTCAGGACCTGAAATTTTGAGCCCTGGGTATAACATCAAACATGGTCTGAAAAATAAACATAAACTGAAATGATAGGCTGTAATGATTTCACTGCATCACTTATTTACAATTTGGTGAATCCTATTTTTTTTGCTGTTTCGTAAGGGCACAATTTTGAGCCTAGAAATATTTAAGTTGACACAGTCTGATCTTCTTTTTTTTTTTACTTGTTTGGTCCAGCTTTACATTAGCGTTGCCTCAGTTGAGTTTGTGAAAAACAACCATTGTACTGGAAAATGCCTAAAAATCTAATATTGTACTGGGATTGTATTGAAGATAAATGGGAGAAACTAGTTTAATGAAAATATTTGGAATAGTACCCATCATACAAAATATATTACATATTAAACAAGCTGTATCGTTTATGCATTTTTGTCCATTTCTCATGTTTTACTATAAGAAATGTATTAAGGGTATAAATAACACAAATAAAGGCACCATGCATGTTAAAAAATGGTGCGAAAACCATGTTGGTATACAAAATGGTTTAAAAGTTATTGTTAAATGAAGAAGTGCCTAGCAAAACCTTAAAATGTGTTATGGTCAATAAAGTTTGGATTATCCCCGGACATGAAAGGGTAAACAAAACAAAAAATGTGTGGCTGCATCAGTATTATCCCCAAGTCAATACTTGGTTAAACCACCTGTGCCTGCAATTACATCTGCAAGTCTTTTGGGGTAAATTTTTATCAGCTTTTTACACTTTTATATCCTGCAATTTTTTATTTTCTTCATTTGTTTTGGTGAAACTGCTCCAGCTCTGAAACTGTTGGTTGCCAGCCATTATGTAGTATTGACACAAATTTTCAGTTGTTTTCAGGACTAGGCTTTGACCAGGCCATTCTAAGATGTTCAGGTTGATGGATTTAAACTGCTCCAGCGCTGTGGTTGCATTGTAGGATCATCATCCTCTGAAAAGTCAAATTCTGCTTCTGTCTAAGGTCTCTTGATTGCTGAAAAAGGTTGATCCCTAGAACTGTCCATTATTTGGTTTCATTTATTTTGTCCTCAGTGCTAACCAATTTACTATTCCCTGCTGATAAAAACCATACCTGCAACAAGAGGCTACTAGCACTATTGGCGATGATGACCTCAGAATGATGAACACTGTTGTCTCTCTTCCTGACTTATCGATTTTAATTTAAGGCCATAAAGTTTCACACTTTAGCCCCTCCCCTTCTCCTTTCTACCATTTCCCACATTTGGGTAAATTGGTCTTACAATGTGTCCCAAAAAAAACTGCACTAAACTCCAATGGACCTGTGAAGTGGAATTCTACGTTTGGCTTAAGAATATTTGTATCTTAATTGTTTGAATAGCAGCTTTAAAATAAATTGCTTGTTACTAAATAAGTGACTGTGCTTCTGCGTTTCAAGGAGATGCCCCTATTCCCTTGAGTGTTCTATATGGATGAGTCATTAATCAGGAAAGAAGAAATGTAGAACAGTGTGTCTCAGTTCTGTTTAAACATATACCCCTTAAGAAATGCCAGTGTTTACTCAGTTCTCCATATCTTAAGTACAACTTGACCTGTGAACAATTACCAGTAACCTCTGTTTTGTATCAACTTTTTTCAAACCATACCGTGTCCTTTTAAGAAAAAAAGGCTTCCTCTGGCATATCTTATATGTGATTTATAGTTTGCTCGATCTTTGTGATGATTAATGCATTTAGTTTATCAGGCAGAAGTCCCTCCTGGACCTTACAGAAGTATCCCTTGGGGTACACTGCATTAGAACCTGTGGAGTTAAGGTACATTAAGTACTGCAACCTGTTAATTATATTGGACAAGCGATAGAATATAATTAAGTATATAAACCCATTTTAATCCGTTTCGGCATATGAGAAGGAAATAGCACCATTTAACCATGTGTCTATAGTGGGTGTTCTAGTGTAGAGTAGAATACCATTTTGGAGCTAACATATACCATGGCTTTATGATATTGTTTACATGATATTTCCTGCTTACTCTGCACCACATTATCCATGGGTGGAGATAAAAAGCAGCCCCTGACACTACCTGCAGCTGTCACTGCAGAAAGTTCCCTTTCTTTCCCCCTGAGGCTGCACAGAGCTTCTGCAGATTCATGATGTTACAGTAACCAAATTTAAAAAAATTCCATTTAATTGAATAATTGCATATAATGCACGTAGAATCCGATGGTTTGTAACATGGCAACTTTTATCAAATAAAAGGAGGAACCTGGAGGAACCACTGTCAATCACTCTGCTGGAGCTGCCTCCTAAGCCAATGAAGAATCTCACATGGGGCGGCTTCTGGGGAGGAGGAGCTGCTGTCAGTCTCGCATGCCAGAGATGTTCCACAAGCCAATGAAGAGGGTCACATGGGGAGGCTAGCGTGGGGGAAAGGAGGAAATACAGGGCTTTGTCCACTGGAGGAAACTGGAGCATGTGCAGAGAGAGTGGCAATGCAGAAGATGTAAGATTGGCTGGAATAGCATAGCTACTTTCAATAAAGAAATTTAGAGAAGTGGCAGTATCAACCAGATATTTACTATCTAAGAAAATATTAAAGAAAAAATGGTTAAGCACAAAAAGTGATTTTAGAGAAAATGACGAAATTTTTTTAATTTGGGCATGCTGACACTCTAGTTCATCATCATGTAGCATTCTCATTCAGCCTACAAGAGACACTTCCTTTATGGAGCCCTGCAACTACAATACTACTGTGTTGATGACAATGTCATCCTTACAGACCCTCCTGTTTATCTGTCATTCAGAGCAGAAGCAGGAAGGAATTTCAAACTCCTTGCAATATCTAGCGTATGCCTTTTCAATAAAGCTGTATGGCATGTTACTGAATAGAAAAGGCTTGATTTTATCCCATCTAAGATTACTTTCACTTACTTATAGAGGCCTCAGCAGCTGCCTGATGGTCCCTTGTCCAGTGGAAGCATCTTGGTGGCCAGAAAGGCACAAAATGCTAAAACGTATGTCAATAGGAGGTCTGGACACATATGTCTACACCAGAGTTCTGTCACTTGGTCCTATTCTATAGAGTTCCTCATTATTGAGTGCTAACTCGTAAGAGCAGAAACCCAGAGCAACCTATAAGAATTCATCTTGTACTGGTTTTGGCTTTTGCTAAGTAAAAGTAGAACTAAAGCCAACACTTTTTTTTTTAGTTTTGCATAGAGTAGTGAAGAGCTAGAACACTTATCAGGTTTTTATTGCTTAAAAATCAGGTGTCTTAAACATAAACAACAAAATATTTTAAATAACAATAAAACCATATGCCAGCAATAAGAGCAGAAAAAGAGTTTACATTAATTTCCAACATCCAAACAACCCAGCACTAACATATATCATTTCTGGGGATCAATGCTACATCTCCCGCCCC
>NW_017306766.1:678100-699323 GCF_000935625.1 Nanorana parkeri | reverse complement strand
CCCCCCCCCAATGAGGACACTGGGGGGGGTGGGGGGGAGAGAACAAAGCAAGCCCACTGTAAAAAAAAAAAAGAACAAAAATATAAACAGGAAATAGCTGTATATGCATGAAAAAGAAAAAAGAAAGCCTAATATATTGTAGCATAGTCTCATCAGTATATGAATAACCTTGGAATACATTATATCAAATACATATACATATTCACATTTTTCATATAGTAAATCGTCACTATGCAAAGTGCCTGTGGACAATTGATGAGAGGGTTAATGATCAATACATATATTATTTTCCCCCCAAAAGTTCAAAAGATAATTGTTCATTGATTCTAGGTTTGGAAGTTGCTTTATGATATAAGTCCATTTGGAATTAACTTGCATTTTTTTTTTTGTCAAATGCGCCTCCCCTGCGGTGTGAATTTATTTTATCAAGGGTAATAAACATGGTCGTAACTACGCTTCTATAGTGGTCTCTTAGTTTTTCCACCATGAGATGATACACAACTATATCGTAAAAGGTTGTTTTTGTTTGGTAACATAACAGGTTTATGAATATCTAAATTGACAATAGGAGCACGATCCATATCTGTATGTGCCATAAGGTAATAAATTGCATGGATTATTATAGTGGATTGAGGAAAAGTGGCTAGGAACCCAATAATTACATAAAGAAAGGTTACATCTAAATGTAATATGTGCATGATTCTGCACACCATTTTTTTAAGAACTCATCTTCAGACAGGACGTGCCAATGTTTGTGGAATACATTTTGTATAAATTTGACCTGGTTGTTATACTGAATACTTATGTGCACCTTGTTCTGTCCTTATTGATTATCCCATTGATGCAATAACAAATCACGTGGGCTATTTCTCTGATATGCCTTTTTTTAAGCATTTATTATTGTCACAATGCCTAAGGAAGTGACTTTGCATTTTTTTTTGCTTTCATTTCAAAATCTGAATCTTCCATACAGTTGCATGTTATAGGTAAATATTGACCTGGATCAAATGGCCTGGATGAAAAATGGGTGCATGCAATGTAGCATCTCCTGCAGTGGGTTTTATATGCAGCTTTGTGCCTAAAGAGTTGTGTTCCTCCTTCATAAAGGAATGTTATGCACGCCTTTTCATAATTTATTGTGAATTGGAGATTGAAGGACTTGTTATTCCAACACAAACATCACCGACCTGATTCCCTGTTGGACTCTCCACCCTGCAAGAGCCTGACCGGGTCCAGGTAATAGAGCTCGTCCACGCTCTAGCTAAGAAGTCAGATAATTGTTTATAATATTTGTTATATAATGCTTTATCAAAAGCAGAAAGTTGTTGTAAGCACGCATGCGCCAAGTACCGCTAGGCAGAAGAATACGCGCATGCGCACAATGACCACTTCCCACAGAAAGACGCGCAGTATGGCGTACAGGAAGTGATGCGCAGATGGAGCGTGTTCTAAAAAAAATGTGCCAAAGGCGCACAGGAAGTGATGCGCAGATGGAGCGTGTTCTAAGAAAAATGTGCCAAAGGCGCACAGGAAGTGACAATTGATTAGTTCACTTCCCTATTTAAACCAAGCCAGCCTGTCACTTACTTGCTGAATTGTCTTATCAGCTCCTATCTGTGTTGTGTCTCCTGTTTCCTGTCTTGAATATTACATTGCCGTTGCCTGGATTTTGACCCGTTCCTGCCTCAACTACCGGCCTTGACGGCCGCTTGCCTTTTGGACCATGGACTGTTTTGATTATTCTACTGCCTCTTCCTTCGGTACTGCAACTGACCACCTGGATTTTGACCTCGGCTTGCCTCTACTTTGAATTCTGGATTACCCTTCTACTTGCACGGTTTCATAACTACTGGCACTCATGCCACTCGGTGTCTGCCTGGCCTCTGTCACCATCCTCAAAGGGCTTTAGACACGAGGTGCAAGGGAAGCCTCCTCAACCATCCAGTCTCCCAGACCAGGTTCGTAATAGTTGTTCAATTCTTCCAGCTGAATCTTCTTCCAGCTCCTATACCGATTTCTACTATATAAAATTCTAAGGCACATATTTGAATTATGTTATTTGTACGTTAATACAATATACTTACCTTTCGGAGGGTTTGATAATGAGATTGGTATTTTTTTTATTTTGTTCAGTGCCTGCCATTGTGTTGGGGTTAAATTATGTGAATTACCACCTTTAGGCATCAATTTCAATCTCTTTTTATACAGATGTTAAAAAAATACTCCACCTTTTAGAATGGTATTTATATGGGGAAGTTTAGTTCACTTATTACTATATTTCTTTAGGATTTGATACCCGCTAGATCAGACTTCCTGATTCTTATCCAAATCATTTTCAACTGTACCTTCCTCCAATAATTCATTAAGGCATTTCAAGGCCTGATCAACTTGTTGAGAATTATGGAGAATTATGAAAGTATTAAATTTAGACGTAACCTTTCCTTGTGTAATTGGTTCCCAGCTACCTTGTACCTCATTCTGCCTCAGGCTGTGGCTTTTATTACCTTATGGCACATAAAGATGTGGATCTTGCTCTTATTTTCTTTTTGTGATGTTACCAAATGGACACTAATATGATTGCAAACATTTTGTGAATTGCAATACAAATGGGGTTGTTTACTTTTTAATATGTGGTCGCGGGGTCATTTTATGTTGGAAAAACTAAGAGACCACTATGGAAGCATATTTATAACCATGCTTTTGCAATACAAATAAAAAAAACTATGAACTCTGGTAGGCAGACAATTTACTAAAAAACAAATATCAAACAAAAGGACTTTTGTTTATTGTGTTTGAAAGGATGCATCCACATGCAAATGGATATATGCTCTTAAAGCAACTGCAAAACCTTGAGTCAATGAACAATTATCCTTTTGTACCTTTCTTGTGAAAATAATATATGTATTGATTACTCTCTCGAGAACAGTCTACAACCACTTTGCATATATTTATATAAGAAAAAGGTGCTGCAATTTCCCCTATTCTTCAATGTAACCTAAAAATGTCAAAACACACAAAGCTTATTAACATCACACAATGAATAAATATATTATTGAAAAGTAGGTTCTTGATTATCAAATTATTCTGTGCTTGTAATATGTACTCTGACACCATGTTCTCTATGACCAGTGATGCTTGATAATATATGTGCTCACACCCACGTGGAAAAGGGCTTACGTTTAGAGTTGGATCTTTAAATCATAAAAGGTCAAATAAAGCCAAATAAGCCCCTCCACCGGGGGTATATGTTTCTGCAGTGATATCAAGTAAAAACAGCACCTTCCTCCAATGATAGTCCTTTTTAAAGCTCTAATCAACAGACAGTCTTTCTTTCACCCAGTCTTGTCAAAGGCAAACAAACAGACCATAGTGCTTTCTGTACAAAATAGCTTAATTCACATATCAAAATAAATATAAAATCACTTGCATAAAAGTGGGCACCAATCATTTCCCTGAGAAAATCATTCTGACATAATGACATAGGGCAGAGCTAAGTGAAGGGGAAGTGGGTAGAGAGAGAGACACAGTTTATACAATGGTGGCGTCTTCCCTGCAACATTGTAGACCCGCTTGTGTTGATTTACTGCTGTACAACATTCAGGGCACAATTTTTTTGTTTGTACTTTTCATCTTGGCAGGGGGTCAGCTATATTTGTGTATATTGCCTATGGCCTTTCTCGCTGGCTCTGCCTCTTGAAGACCTGTATTGCACATGCACGGGCTGTTAGGGGCAGGCGCATCAGTGACATAATGACGCCTAACGTGTGCTCCACAGTGAGGCACTCACCTTCAACTGCAGGAATGGCTGCCTTTTCTGGCCCACCAGGTGGCGGGGGCAATGGTAGCAGGGAGTATTCAAGGCAGGGGGAAGTAGTTTAGGGCACCATAGTCTCTGGAAAATGGAAGAGGGGTTTGCTATCCCCTAATCATACTGCTGTTATATCCCCTATTATATCAGTTGACAGGACATTTTCATGTCCTGATAAGTAATGCCTACATTTTCAGGGGTAGTGATGTGCTTTTGGCCTATCTTCTTTTTTGAGATACTTTCCCTTTTTATCAGCATGTTTGCTCCCTCTCTATAGGATGTTGACTTGAACTTATTAGGTTATTATTAGGGATGCACCGATACCGATACAAGCATCGGTATCGGCGGCGATACCGAGTATTTGCATGAGTACTTGTACTCGTGCAAATACTCCGATATCTAAAATGAGTACCTGTGTCCGCCATCTTTCGACCGCCGCACACAGGACCGCGTCTGCATTCAAGCAAGATGGCCGCGACCTCCTCCACAGGCGAACGGCCGAAAGCAAACTCCGCCTTCAATTCCTCAGTCCTCACTCCTGACTGGTGGGGAAGCCTGTCAATCATCCAATCGGCCAATCAGCGGGAGAAGAGGCCAGCATGCAGCAGATGACTAGGCTGTGACACGGAGTGGATGAAGCAGACGGAGAAGAAGTTTAGCAGCACTGCTGGGGCTGGGCACAAGATGGGGGCTGGGCACAGGATGGCAAAAAAATTATATATGCCTGCCTGCTGTAATGCTATTTAGCTTTATGTATGAAAAAAGACATTCAATACTGCTATTGTTATTATAACTAAGCCTTGTATCCCCATAGTGGGGAAAAGGGATGAGGCTGAGCACATGTCCAGATCAGAACACCTATAGTGTGGAACAGTTATAGCTAATTCTGCATACCTGGCTGTATATTATACATTTTTTAATGTATAATATACAACCAGGTATGCAGAATTAGCTATAGCTGTGCCACACTACAGTGGGTTCTGGGCACAGGATGGCAAAACAATTATATATGCTTGCTGTAATGCTATTTAACTTTATATATAAAAAAAGACATTCAATACTGAAAGAAATACGTAGATCTTGCTATTGCTATTCTAACTAAGCCTTGTATCCCCATAGTGGGGAAAAGGGATGAGGCTGAGCACATGTCCAGATCAGAACACCTATAGTGTGGAACAGTTTTATCTAATTCTGCATACCTGGCTGTATATATTATACATTTTTTAATGTATAATATACAGCCAGGTATGCAGAATTAGATATAGCTGTGCCACACTACAGTGGGTTCTGGGCACAAGCAAAACAATTATATATGTCTGGACATGTGCTCATCTATTTTCCACACTATGAGGGTACAAGCCTTAGTTAGCAATGGCATGATACATATTAATTTCATGTTCATTTCATGTTCTTCATAATTTTAAGAAACTGACCTAAAATCATGATTTTGTATTGCTTTAGAAAAAATATGACCTGTCCCTTTAAGAAAAAGTATCGATAATTGGTATCGGCGAGTACGTAAAAAAAGTATCGGTACTCGTACTCGGTCCTAAAAAAGTGGTATTGGTGCATCCCTAGTTATTATGCCACCATCAGTGGTGTTTAATTGTTTTTAAAAGTGTGGCTAACAATGGGAACTAATTTCCTTGGTCTTATTCTAATGTGTTGATGGGTTGGTGAATATTATACAGTGGGGCAAAAAAGTATTTAGTCAGCCACCAATTGTGCAAGTTCTCCCACTTAAAATATGGAAGATGAAACGTGGCTGGGTCTTTCAACATGACAATGATCCCAAACATATCACCCGGGCAGTAGATATATGCAAAAAAAAAAACCGGAGCGTTTAATAACCCTTTAAGAGTTAAAACATCCTTCATGTGTTATTTTGTGCTGTAGTACTTTTAGACTTGTTGCATATATTATTATTTGTCTTCAAGCCTGTACTCGTAAAAATCTAGTGAAGCCAAGGTCAATACAGGAGGCATTTGAGCGGGGCCATGTCAAGTAGGTGATCAATTCCAAGTAGTCCAGCAGAGCAGGTACAGAGGTATGCAATTCCTATCGCCCAATGCCCGGGACATGAAGTTCTTCAAGCCGACGCGATCCAACGTCCAGGAGTAATTGTTTTTGAAGGAATAGTAGCGGCGAGGAATGTGTATTACAGTTTTTTATGGGAGTGTGTTCACTTTTTTTTATAGCTTATTTATAAGTTTATCATTAATGGCGCCTTTGCACATTACATTTTGCATATTGCTTTTTAAGTATTGGTGTGCTATTTTTTAAAACCATACAAGTGTGTGTGGTTTTGCACTATTGATATACCGTATATGAGATATGATCTAGGTGGTTAGTGAATGTATATGAGAATAACTCTTGATTCATTTTATGTGAGAAGCACAGTGCAACGTTTTTACAGGTAACCCTCGATTTACACAAGGGTTAGGTTCCAGAAGGAATGGTTGCAAATAGATGTAAACTGAAACCCTGTATATAATGTAAGTCAATGGAAAGTGAGTGAGATAGGTTGCAGGCCTCTCTCAAAAATGACATAAGGGACATAATATACTATATTTAAAGCCCCAGTATGCCAGAGCCTGGTTTCACTGTATAGGTTGCGCTCCCCAGTGATGAACTACAACCCCTAGCATGCCATGAATACCACTCACTGTAGACTTTGCACCCCCTTCCCTTCACCATGTTGAACTAAAAGTCCGAGCATGCCCCTCTCCCCCCAGCATGCCCCTTGGTCACACCTCTACTCTTGGAGGATATTGTAATTCTCTGCTCTGGGGAGGTGCTGCTGCTCCTCCTGCTTACTCTGGCTGCCTCAGGGCTGCTGTGGGCAGAGTGGAGGGGCTGGGGGTTCCCAGGTCAGTGTTGCTGCCGCCCATGGAGGAGGCTGACGGGGAGCATCTGGCCAGGAGCTGGTAGGACACAGTGGCTCAGATGGGCTTCAGGAGGAAGGCTGAGCTTCCCAGGGTGGCAGGGGAGCCAGGGCCACACTTTACTCAGGGGTGAGTGAAAGACATGATGGCGAGCTGCACTCAAGAGAGGCCTTCTCCTACGCACCTGGCAGCAGCCTTTGACGCAGCCTCTGCTCCTCCTCTGCCCCCTGAATGGCTGCCGGTAACTATCACACAGCAGCTAGGAGGAAGGGGGAGACCACAAAGAGGGTGTTGGGGAGAGGTGACGGAAGAGGTCTGGCCAATAAGTGGGTGAGTTCTCTCATGCAGCGTGGAAGTTGGTTAGGACTGGCAAAGGTTGTAGTGTAGAATAGCTGAGTGTCATCAGCGGCATAACCCCCCTCTTTGCCTGTGTCTTCAGTCGAAGCTTCGGCTGCTGTATAGGCTTTGTGAATAGCCCGTACAGTAGCCCTTCGGTTAAGCTGAACCAAAGGGTTACTGCAGCCCTTTGTATATTGTGTGAATGGCAGTCAGGTGACCGGCGGAAGAGGGCGCTATTTTGAATCGGCACAAATGGAACCGGCGCAAAACGAAGGCCACCTGTACAGTATCTATTATAGCGGTTCCATTAGCATAGCAGCTGGGAAAAAGACACTTGGGGATAGAGTTTAGGAGCACGGGTTCATAGTAATTAATTGCTTCATTGAAGAAACCTCATAGAGACCTGAGAAATTATCACAGAGTGTGAAGAATCTGGGATGGGTTTTGAACTGGTTTTAATTGTTGGGATATAAATTTGACGACCTTGGGGGGGGTCACCCTCCGGTCGAGGTTATGTTTGGTGAGGTCAAGCAGTAACTCTCTTGATCAACATTTTAGACTGTATTTACATAAAAATATTAGTAGCCGTATATGTACTTTGAGTGTTGGGAACAACATCCAGGCTTTTTTAAAACAATTTACTGAGTTGGCTGAAACCAGCTCTTATAGAAAGCTGTTCCAGATTTCCAAAACTCTTACAGTAAATAGGGAGGAATCTATCAAACAGACTGCATTATTGGCAAAATATTCAGAGTAAGCAAGTGCCTATAGAGTTGCTCTTGGGGCTCAATTACACCACAAACACGCGTTAAGGTGCAAAAGGTTGTAAAAATACATTGCAGTGCTTGGTTTATCTGTTTTTAACTTTATTTAGCTTGATATTTATTTAATTCTATGTGAGGCAATGTACTACAGTGAGCTATAGCACATCATAATGTGCTGTGCAAAAATGTAATCTGTCCTACATTTTTCGTACACTTCTTGGCAGCGCATTGGGGTGGAACTGCAGCAGTAGGACATAGGGCAAATTGCAGCACTCAAACAAAGTTTTAAACAAAGCTTTTCCATTCACCTTTCCAACAAAGTTTGTTTGGGAAGGAAAGTTTTTAAGCTGCTTACAACCAGTCAGATTCTCCCATTAATGTTGTTATACTGTGTTAGGCAGCCTGATTGCTTTGGCAACAAGAATTTTTTTTTCCTCACAGTCATGAAGATCATTAGTCCTTATTAAATGACTGGTTGCATTAGTTAACTTAATTTCACAAACTACACTGTGTTTCAGATAAATAAAAACCATGTCATTCAAAGCCATCATTTTACAGCCTTGCTCAAGTTAGATGGTATGAATGATAATTTTCCTTGGGAATATGTGTATTATTTCTTGCAGTTTGAATACCAGCATATGTTCCATTGCTTGTTTCTTTACAAGAAAATATGTCTGGTGACTGTTGTAAAAAAAAACAAGAAAAAAAATATTTTTAAATAACATTCCATAATATTTTATTCCCAGTCTTATATACCAAGACCTTGTGATACCCTATTAATATTTACTTAGAGATTCTCATCACTTGCCCTTTCCTCTGGGAATAATCTACCTCTTGGTTTAATGTTGAAAATGAACAGAAATTCTAAAATGAATTTGTAGCTCATTAGTTATACATTTTTTGTAATGTATGCATCATTATTCGTTGTTAGCGGCAAAAGTTCTCCCTGTGACTGAGCAGTTCGATTTGACTTGTCAGACCCCTAGAAATAGCCTTTTCATTTCAAGCATTGTACATTATACAGCTGCTGCTAATAACTTCCTATTTAGATGGGGAGACGTACATATTCTGCTTTCTAATGTACATATATCTGTTATGCCTATCGAGCAGGTAGACAGCTTGTAGGAGATGTCTAGTTATTATGTTAAATTTTAACTGCACCCAGAAGACACCAAGGGACAATAAGCTGTGCTAATTACAGCATTGGGAATAGGTGGGTTGATAGGAGGTAGAAATGTTGGCATGACAGATGTTCGACTTCGACAGTCTGGTTATAATTAATATGAATGTCCTTTTTAGTGTGAACTTTTCTTTACCTTTTTGCTTCTGTCTATTTTGCTAGCCTGTGGCAGTTCTATACCCATGAGGGTAACTTCTCTACCATTCTGAAATCGTGCAGTATCTCAGCTGAATGAAGAGATGGAAAACATTTTTTGCTTCAGCAAGTTTAAATCATATACCCAAATAGTGTTGTTTTCGTGTGTGAGGACGATTCTTTTCAAGCAACATTCTATCAGATCTCTTCTGGCCTGAGCAGAAATCAATTGTCATGGTCTGCAGTCCAAGTGCTTTCAATTATTGATGCCTTGTTCAACACCCCAAGTAGAAGAATTCAGCCCAGTTTAGCACAATGTGAGTTAAATATTTACACAGGATGAATCTCAGTGATTCTCCCTATGCGGGTGTTATTTCCACATAGATGTTAATATAGTCATTAGTGATAGTCATCAGAAAGCTGCAGCGTTTTTATGAAACCTTTTCCTTCTGCACTATCCTCACAAGAACATCTGTTTAGAGGATCCCATTGCTGGGAAGATCATTGACAAACACATTGAGATAATGAATGCTGCTTTTAAAATGATTAGACCTTGAACCCAACTACAGTGATTAAAACATTTATTTTTGGAAGAAAATAAAAATCTTTTACCTTTTTTTTAATTTGTAACTTTTTTTTTTTGCTACACATTATTCACACACCAACATTTTAGTTACCTGGCAAATCACTTATTAATGATCCTACTGGTTACAACCCCTATTTTACAGTTCTACCCTCTTGCAGAGTTGGCAGAGTTAAGTTATCAAAATAATATAATGTTTTATTCAGCTCTTGCTATAATTAGTCTTTAGAACATTACCACTTATGGGGATCTTCCAGTGGTGTTTCTAGGAACCTACCAGATTGGGGTAAATTCTGGTCACTTATAATAGTGGTCAGTTAGTGGGTGTATTTTATCAAAGCATTGTTAAACTTCTAAGTCTACCAACTGTAGATACTCTTCTCAATGCCAAGTTGATGATCACTACACAACATACTGTATTTATTATGTTGCAAATTAAAGTTTCTTGGCAAAACTATATGCTTCTACATGTAATTTAGATACTATCTTAAAGTGAAACTCTATCTAAACGGCTAAATACACAGTTGTTGTACATACTGTATATAGGAATTGTTCTACCTGCCAAAGGATTTGTATTTCTTTTTATATATGTCCTGAGGTTTACACAGACCTTCAACAACACAGCCAAACTAGTGACCTGACTCTGTTGCAATCACACAACATAACTAGTTCACCTTCCTGCCCCCACGCTGTAATTGGACAGTGAAGCAGCATCAGTAGACCAATTAGGACATCTCCATGCTCTTTACTTCTGTCAGCATGTTCCTTCTTGGAACATGTAAATGCAGGACACATTGGCTGTGTCAAGTGCTGTCTCTTCTGAGTCTCTCTCTTCCAATCGTAATTGGGGTTTTACATGGGATTGCAAATCAGTTAACATTTAGGCATTAATGTTACCTGCCTTGAGTTCAGCTTTAAGATGAATTCAATTTGTTTATTGAAACATAACTAGCTACAGATTCTTCTTGTAATGATTAGATAACATAGGATCTCCTGATGTTAAAGGACTAGTAATTTAGGCAATATTCACATATACATATATTTAAAGTGTCAACCATTAATAACTTTTGAAATTAACCAGTTGACATCCTGCGATGATGAAAAAAAATGCCGTCTGAAGACGGCAACCCACCAATGCTGCAGTGCCGTCCGTTTTTTTACTACGGGCGGACGGCAAGTGGTTAAAGGCCCCGTCTATGAGTGGCACAAGAAAATGCCTGCTGTTACCTTTTATTAGCCAGAAAAGCCTCATCTCTGCACCACCCTGATGATAGTTACAGTTTGTTACCAAGACTTAACCATCCCAATTTTGGAATTCAACTTTACCTTTCCCCTTGCCCAATGAGAGGGCCTCAATGGCCAGGAAGGGAGCACTTATTGGACAGGAGGGTAAAGGAAAGTTAGGGTACAGCTATTGGGGGAAAGCTTGCCACGTATTCCCACTAATTCAGAAGCGACAAACTTAAACCAGAATCACAGGGGTGCTGTTAGGCCACTGCAATAATATGAATACCATGCAAATGCAAGAAAAAACAGAGACTCAGTCCTGTGTTTTTGCTTGTACATGTATACTAAGGATTGATCCAAATTATTTGGCACAGCTCTGAAATCTGTCATGTATTTGTGACGAGGATGGAGATGGAAGATGGAGCCATATAGTTAATTGATTGCTGCATAGTTGATTGATCAAATTCTGATAAAGTTAAATGTTTTATTATGTAAAATTGTGTAAAAAGTGTGAAGATTGTCTCAGGACATAGGGTGAGATATGTGCACTCACGTGGGGTAATGACAGCATTGTCATTTTAAAATGGTGTTCTGTGAAGGTGATTTTTTTCAAAGATTAGTGTAATAATTCACACTGTGCACTGTGTTAAACAAATACTCCACCTTAGTGACCATGTTTCATTCTACACCCATATTAAGGGTGTACCATGAAACCTGCTCACAGTCCCCAACCCTGCTCAAATTGCGCCCTACTTACCTGAATCACCTGGAGCGTCCTGTGTATATTTAAATTTGGTATGACTCCACCCACACAGCCACTTCATTCATTCACAGATCCATTCATATTTTTTATTTTATTACTTTGTGTGCATTTATTTATTCATGTATTTATTTCAAAAAGTGGACAATGCCTTTAAGCTGTTTCCACCATATGTTTATTCTTCCTGATATCTGTTACCCGACATCAGACTAACTCATAACTTCTTTTTCATTTTGTATCTGTGTTTTTGTTGCTATAATACACTCATCCAAGTTTGCTATATTGTATCAATGGATAATCTCTACATTGAATTTCCATCTTTGCTGGATATTTTAGGACATACATTTGCTTTGGGACTGTGATGAATAATGTTTGTTAGATATTTGGACCTTCCGCCTAGTCAAGGATTATATTAATCACTTACTATTGTGTATTGATTTGCATTATTCAATAATAATTACATTTTGTAATAAGTAATAGAATGTTTACATTATTGTGTTTAGTGCCATGAGCTCCAAGTTGTTTATGGGAGATTTATTTGTAGTGTTTAGATGGTTCAGTTTGATCTTTTGGCTCTCTACAGAAAATCATTGGCATCTATGTTAATCTATTATCTAATAACTAGATGCTTGTGATAGACACTTGTTTGCCTAGACTCCCTGCTCTTTGTATTGCTTCATAACTTCTGCCCTCTCTTCACCTGTGTATCACCTTAATCTCTCCATATGCTTGTCTCAACCTCTTTGCAAGCCATGTTAATTAGAGTTTCCAGAGGCTGGTTCTTTCCAGGTACAATAAGAGCTAAACACAACATTTTGTTACTTAAAAAAATAAAAAAAAATATATATACAGACACACTGGGGGTGATTTACTAACCTAAACACGCACACACACCAGGTGTGTGTGATTTTCACACAGCAAAACGTATTTATCAACCAAAAAGTCTCTAAAAGCATATTTCCACTAATGCCATATATGGAAAAATCATGCACATGATGCATATATAATGCTGCTTCACAGTTTAGACAAAAATGGTTAGCTCATGCATTTACATTCCTGGATTCATCAATGCAAGCAACATAACATAGAGCTAATTTACACCACATTACCTTGCAATTCATTGCAGGGCTTTGCACAACACACCTGCTGGGTGTGTACACACTACAAAGGTGTTTCGGTTCCTCCCATAGATCATGCTGGGAGGGAACACACTACAGAGGTGTATACACGTTCGTGGTGTGTTTAAAAGGTTAGTAAATCAACCCCCCTGTGTATTATACCTCCAAAACCATAAACATAGGGTGGACTTTTATTATTTTATTATTATTATTATTATTTTGCAAGCAAGGATCCCGCTGAGAGTTTGAAATTTAAAGGATAAGTGCACTTTAAACAGTGTGTACCTATACCTTTTGGACACTTTATCCTGGCATAACTGATCCCACCTTTCCTCTGCACAGATGCATACTTACTGAGTTCTGACATTCTCGGGCTCCATTGTTTGTTGATATCATGTGGCAAAAGTCTTCCTCTCCTGGCCAAGCCTGTGAAGTACATGCCTATTGACTTACGAAGTCATCACCTGGTTCGAGAGATGGAGGTAGACAAGCCCTACTCTAGTAAACAATGCCTCCCAATTTTAAGGATGTGGTGCACGGACTCCAGTGCCAGTCCAAACATATATAGTTACAAATCTTTGCAAGTCATCTTCCCTTCTGCAACCCCTTTGTGCTCATCTCCTTACAACCTCTCTTCACCCTTGTTTATTTCTGTACACTTCTCGACCATTTCTTTTTCTAGTGGTGTCTCCACTTCCTCCCCCTAATCCAGTCCCACAGTATTATGGTATTAAGTGGCTGGTATGATGGGCAAGATTTTAACTAACCATGTTTAAAGGGTTTCTAAACCCTCACATTTTTTTCATTTATCTTCTGCTAGCAAGCAGTAGATTTATGCAAAAAGTAAAAAAAAAACAAAAAGAAACGCTTTAAAAGCAGTTTAAACTTACCAGTGTCTTCGCCACGCGCTCCTGTCCGAAAATCTGAAAATTCTCGGGTGGCCGCAAAGCATGTTGGGGCTGGCGCATGCGCAGTTCGGATTTTCGGAGAGACACAAGGTAAGTCTATGGACGCGTGCACCAGCATGCAGACACCGTGGGACAGAAAGTGCCAGCAACCACAGAGGAGTCGGCGCTGGATCAGAGACCCGCAGCAGCACTGGAGAAAAGGCTGAAACCGACTGGAAAGAAGAAGAAGATCGGATTAAGAGACATAATTTAAGGTAAGTGCTTTAATTAACATTGGGGAGACGGAAAACATTGCCTTTAATGTCACTTTAAGTGATGTTTATATTGCATGGTCCTGCCCTCTCACAGGGCAATGAGAGGGAGGAAGTATACAGCACATTTATTGGGACTATAATGCCTTAAAAATAAATGAGGGTGAGCCTGCATGCTCTACACCATGCAGTGTTACTTTTTATGGTTGTAACAGGACATTTTAGGTACATCAAGACATGGTATTAGGTTAAATGTATGAAAACCATACAAAACAATGGACTTCTCTTATTTGCTATCTTTTGTTATGCTTAATATACCATTGAAAGCATTTTGTTATATCTGTGCATAAAATACCTGTTGATCATGTCAGAAATCCAGAACTGTCCTGTGTATTGTGCTCCCTGCCTGTAGCTCAAATAGCCTGTTTAGCCCTCCTAGTTGAATATTGGACTACAGAATGATTAGCCTTTTATATTGTGCAGATAGGAGAGTAGGTAAGTCTGAGTAGTTTAGAAAAAACAAAACTAGGAGGGCTAACAGCACTAATTCCACAAAAATGTTGTGTGTTGTCTGCCCACAACAGGGCATAGGAGCTGAGCACATTTGTCAGATCAGTATTTTTCTGTCATTGCCAGGTCTTTAAAAATATTGGGAAATGTGTATGTATTGCAAAAGATGTACTGCATATATTTTTCATATTCTGCCCTGACATACACACACACACACAAACACACATGATCTCCAGTGAAATGTTACAACTACACTTGCAGTAGGGCTCCTCCTGCGCTGCAAGGGTTAGATGCTTGTTTTTGTCCCTAATTATCATCCCTCACTCCTCGATGGCTGGCACCCTTCTTTTCCCTGTGATGCTCTAGGTTGTGGGCAGGCCCTTGGCATCCTCACTTACAGTACAGGAATGCTGGTCCTGCGTTGTATGTGATGATGTCAGAGTGCAACTACTGGAGAGAGTGCCAAAGAAGACACCAATCACATGGAGAGGAGGAAGCCTGCGTGAGTGAGGAATAAGGTAAGTGAATGTGCTTTTTAATGGTTCCCTGGACATAATTGAGCATTTAACCCTTGCAGTGTAGGTTTTACATTTCCCCAGTTCAGCTTCAAATTAGAACAGTAAAAATGAATTCTATGTCACTTTGATGGAGGATGATGGGTAAAAGATAATCTATATATTTTGTCATGCAATGGTAATACTAATATTAGATGTATGATTGAGGGTTGTGACACCTCCCTATCCTGTAGTGACCTCCTTCTTGGTACCTGCAGCAGAAAAGTGGACTCATTCACAAAGAAGACCCAAAATGCCAATGTGGAACCTCAGTAAGGCAGAATATTTTATGTCTACCAGATGAACAATATGCCTTTCTCTAGGTACCAGATACTAGAAAATGTAAGGCTAGATTTTGGGCCTGAACATGTTTGAAGAGCGAAGGTGCTCTCCATTCTCGTCTCTGAAACTGTCAGTAGATCTAATATTCTAAACTTTTTCCCATTAGTTAGATATCAGTTTTGGTACCCTACCATTCTTGTTAACCAGGGTTGTCATGCAGCTGTAGCAGGTCACAGGTTGTAATATTAAGCCATACAAAGGTAATCAAGGGTTAATATACCTGACAGGAAAACACTGATTATCAGGTATGGCGGGGGTTTGCTGGCCAAGCAAACATACACATTACCAGCTTCAAGAAAGGATATATAGTTGCAAAAAAAACATATAACCCCTTTTAATTCTTGATTTTGCTTAAACTGTAGAAGAGATAGACGGCTGTGGTGGGTAACTGATGTTCCGTTTGTTGCTCATTTTAAATATATGCATTGTTTTATTGATTTGGAAATTCATTTTTTTGTAATGTCTGTTATATGAAAGTAATTTGTATTGTCAGTCATGTGAAGCACTGTCCACTTAACCTGCTGTCTGAGCATAGCTCAAGGACGACTTAATTTTTGTTAGAAGTTTTGACCTTTCAGTAGATTATCTGCTCAATACATTGAAGGGGAGGGAGATATTGATTTCAGAAGGTCACGCTTTATAGACTTTAAGTCACGTGCATGGAATTTGTTTCTGCACGGTACTTAATAATTAAATGCTTTGGTAGGGTAAGACTGTAAGAGTAAAGAGTGGTGATGTATTGTTTAAGTATTCTGTGCACAGAATTGCAATACTCTGCTGTAGTTTAAAAAAATTCAATGCAGCTAAAACAGACAATTCTTTTTTTTTTGGTAGATTTTAGAGTTAGCATTACTCCAGGCAAAACTTTTCATTTTGGATAGAGTGGCGAAGGATTAAATCCTCCGTCCTGTTTCTATTGCGGTTCCCGAGACTCTATAGGGAAGATTTTTCGCTTACCCTAAAGTGGTTTAGGACACATTATAAATCCCAAGGTGAATAGAAACAGAACTAAGAAATATGACAGGGAAATATCCTTGGCGTAGTTCCCACATAATATATGAAACCAGTGGGTGACTTATTCAACCAGATTGAAGCTCCTGCTGCTGGAAATGGTAGAACCATTTAAAGTAGTGTAGCGCTCACCCCCTAATGGGAATAACCCGGGTCATCCCAAGTTGTCTACAGGATTTGGTCTTCAGCCGCCCCATTAGAATTTAACCACCCTCTTCTAGTGCCCACAAAGCTGATATCCACTCCAGTAATGCGATGCTGAATAATTTTTATTAACATCTTCACACTGGGGAGAGAGGGTATAGGGATCCTAGGTATCCAGGGTGTAACAGACATAACAGCTGACCCATTAGCATTTAACCTCCCTCTTCTAGTGCCCACAAAACTCTTAGAAGTGGTGTGGGACACTGCATCTGTCCCATACTGGCTCTAAGTATTGGGAAGAATACAGTATGTTTTACTCTCCCCATACATCTCCTTTAACTGCAAGAAAGAAAACTGAGGGCACCAACCTGGCTGCACTGTTTAGCAGGGCTGTGTAAGGCTGCATTCAAATGGGCATTCTGGTATTCCTGCAGCAATAACCTATGGATTCCTGTGGCAGGAATGTTAGGTGGCCCCATTCAGATGTGGCAGCTGTACCCATTCAAGTAAATGCCCGCAAAGTGACCTCTGCTGCCCACATGTAATTAAATTACATACAGGTGAAACTCGAATAATTCGAATATCGTGCAAAGTTCATTTATTTCACTAATGCAAAGCAAGATAATTCAAGCCGTGATTTGTCATAATTGTGATGATTATGGCTTACAGCTCATGAAAACCCCAAGAACCCCAAATCCACAACCTCAAAAAAGTAGATTATTACATGCAATCAATAAAACAAGGAATGTACATAGAACAATATCGGACCTCTGAAAAGTACAAGCATGCATATGTAGTCAGTACTTGGTTTGGGCCCCTTTTGCAGCACTTACTGCAATTCCTTTTGCACGATATTCTAATTATTCCAGTTTCACCTGTATGGTTTGGGACAGATGATTGTGCCTGGATGCATCTGTCCTGCACCCAGGGACAGTCATTTATCCCAAACCGCATATACCATGTATGATTACATGTGGACTGCTGTTGACAGATGCGGCTGCAGTCACCCTGTCATTTAATTCACTGGGTACAACGGTCACCTCTCAATGGGGACATTTGGGACTGCCGCAGGAATCTGTAGGTTCTTGCTGCAGGAATCCCAGAACATGCCATGTGTGTCCCCATGTGAATGAGGCCTAAATCTGAATGCTGGACAGACAAAATTACAAATCATTTGGCAAATAAAACAGCTCGCACATATGTCATTCAAATTCATTCAGATATGCCTGAAGTGTCCCAGTCAACAGCTATTACAGGGTTGCTATCATTCTTGACTCATTTGACACAGGCAGGATTCTAAACTTGAGCCCAACAGACTTCAACTCTTCAACTCAACTCTTCAACTCTAACTTTTGGCTACGTCTTTTAGCGATATTATGTTCAATACAAAATTCTTCACCATCACGATATATTCATACAGGGCAAGCGTAGGAGCTGGCATTCCAACTTTTTTTCATTATGAATGCCAATTCATACATCTGCCCCTGTGTACATAATTTATAAAACAACAAAGGGAAACACTGTCCATTTTGGCAGTAGCATCTAGTGAGGTTTCAGATCTCATTTTGCAGTTTAGAAAAAAAGATTGCTGTTCTGAATATGTTCTCTTTTTTTCCATCTGCCTCTTATACATGATGGAAACGAAGGCAGGCTAGAAAGGTTATTAGCTGTTTTTTTTATGTTTAAACTGCAGATTTTAGGATAGCTGTTAAGAAAAATTTATATCAACAACCTGCATGTGTGTGTGTGTGTGTGTGTGTGTTTTTGAAATGTGCTATCTCTTCATGTGATGGAAGTACACAATAAATGGAAGGTACATTGCATATTCATTATGAACAACTGTGCTGCAGTGTTGTCTTGCCACTTTTAGTTGTGTTCCAAAATGGCATGAATAAAGTATGCCAGGGGCATATTGGGATTCTCCCAAATCCTGTCGGACCCACAGAGGTACGCTGTTCTGTACTTTCAATGAAACCCATCAAATCTACATCAACTGACTGAATATTTTAACAATTGCTGCACATGGATACAGTGTTATAAAACATTTCTCAGGAGACTTTTTAAATATTTAGTAATATTTACTCAGATGCCAAAGCCTTGAATATTGTATGGTTTTTTTTTCCCCTGCTTACCTGATCTTGCAACAATAAATATTCAGATGAATTTGTACAAACATTTTTATAAATATAGACATGTTTTAATATACTTAGGGCAGCTTTTTGCCTTATACAGGTCACAGTGTGAAACTTCCAGATTTGCTCATAACATATGAATCGATTAGTTAATTACCCTGATGTGCTTTTAGCTTTCATTCTGCTTAGCAATAACTGTTGTACTATTTTCCAGGGGTCATTTCAGGCCATTTTTGGAAAGTTTTGTTATTATTTGAACCTTAGGGTGTACTCACACCTAGGGGTATATTCATAAAACTGTCACAGATCTATTTATTCTGCCATAACAAACATATACATTTGGACCGCATTATAGCCTCTAGATCCTTGGTTCTCAACTGGTGGGTTGTGACCCAAAAGTGGGTCGCGTCCCTGTGTTCAGTGGGTCGCCGCGTGCCTTCCACTTTTCTAGGTGAGAGGCTCCTCTGCCTCCCCCTAGCGCAGCACTGTCAGTTCTCGTGCCAACAGCCATTCAAAATATGCTGCCCGGCGCCACGTGTCAGCTTGAAGTGGGGTGTGCAGAGGCTATGGCCACGAGGGAGCTTCATCCATACGTGCATTGCTTACAGCTCCCTGGTGTGCCCTGTAGAGGTGCCTGGACCGGAGTGACATCACATTCTGGCTCCCGGCACCTCTACAGGGTGCACAAGGGATTTGTAGAAGCAGTGCACATATGAATGCAGCTCCATCACAGCACAGTAGCCCACATTGGAACCCCCAGGCTTAGGATCCACTCCAGTTCTTGTAAGGTATGGAGACTGGGTGGATCTTAAAAGAAAAGAAAAACAAATGTTTTTTTGGGAGTGTGTGTGTGTGTGTGTGAGAATGTGTCTGTGTATATATGTCAGTGTTTTTAAGGGCCTCTTCACACTAGTACAGTGCAATTAACGCAATGTACCAAGCAATCGCACCTACCGTGCGGGAGGTGTGTTGCGTTGCCATTCATTTGATTAGTACCCCAAACGCACCTCCCACCCACAGTTCGTTCGCCCGCACCGGAACGTGCAGTACCCTAATGCCGTGCGTTCCATTTCAGTGTGACTTGGGTCACGACTTAATGACCAAGGACAAATGTGGGTCCTGAGGTTACACAGGTTGAGAACCACTGCTCTAGATGGAGCCAAAGAGCGTAGGAAGTAAACACAATTTTACCTATGTTCTTTGGTTCCATCTAGTAGCCATAATGAAATGTGAATGTAAATGCCAGTTTTTGCATAACAAATGGCTCTGTGACAGACCCCCTAGTGTGGGTACACCCTAAGATTTAAACAATAACAACAATTCCTAGTAATTTGAACATTTTATAAATACAGCCCAGATGTTTTAACTGTGCCCTGCAATTAGTATGGTTTGTTCGCATAGTGCGAGTGCTTAGAACCATTGCCATGCATGGTTAAGTGTACCACGCCCAGGCACAGTTAAAGTGTTATTAATCCCTCATCCCTTAAGTATATAACACAAAAGATTTCAGCACTTGACATGTTTGTGATCTGCTTTTTTTCTAGTTTGTGGTAGCTTTGCATTAGCTCCTCACTGGTTCCTGTTTCTACATGGCTCTATCCCCTTTCTGGGTCCCATGGAACCTAATTTATGTGTGTGCTTCCGGCTGGCACTGCAGACAAGCCTCCCTGCATCCACAGAAAAAGAACCAGTGCTCCCCCTTTATCCCGCCTCCAAGTGAATGATTGACAGAGGCTGGAGCCTGCACAATCCCTAGAGCAGCGGTCGCTAACTGGTGGTCCGCGAGAAAATTTTGGTGGGCCCCTCTGATGCTGTGCAGGCTGGGCCATCATTGAAGCAGCACAGAGGCTCAGGGACTGCCTCTCAGCGGTTGTCACAAGGAATGCACGGCTCTCAGTACAGTACGGGATCTGCAGGAGGCGGGGCATCTCGTCAGTACCTGGACTGAGCAGGCTGAGGGACATAGAAAAAGTGGGGAGAAGCCAGGAAATAGTGGCTCAGTGTGGGGGAAGGGGAGGTCATGGTGTTTTGCTATAAATGTACCGCCTGTGTGGGTACTATGTACCAACGGAGGAGCACCAGGATTTTGTTTTTGAAGTGTTAACTTTATTTGAGCACTGTACAGCACTGTATATAGCCTGTGTGTTGCACCAATAAGGCTCTGTTCACACCTAGGCATATCGAATATGCGCGTTTGACGCGTGTTTTCGTGACGCGCGTTTTTACTGCGATTCGCTGTAAAAACAAACGCGCGTTTCCCAGGGCTACTTGGCTGTATCCCAATGAAAATGCCCGACAAAAACGCCGCAAAGAATCTCATGAACCTTTTCCAGGCGTAGGCCGTTTTGTAGCGCGTTCAGACGGGCTGAAATACGGCAAGGTGTGAACCATACCCATAGAAAACAATGGGGTTTTCATGTTTGAGCGTTTTGTAGAGCGTTCGTAGACCGTTGAACGCGCTACAAAACGTACAGGTGTGAACCAGGCCTTAATGTACCACTTTTTGAAGACAGGTCACTGGTCTCTAAACTTTTCAAGAGTGCTCACCCCAGGGAGCAATTGCACCCGCTAC
>NW_017306766.1:628745-670898 GCF_000935625.1 Nanorana parkeri | reverse complement strand
GGATTTAAAATTATGAATTTAGTGGTCCTTGAGGTCCGAAAGGTTGGCGACCGCTGCCCTAGAGCACTGTGCAAAAGAAGTACCCAGGGTGCGTGCTCCCCTGTCCAGACATTGGGGGAAGTGGCACTCTTCAACCTAGAGACAGTGGCGGTGTGTAGCAAATTATATAAGTATTTGTGGCTAGATATAAAGGAAATTATGTACTGCTAATTGTTCACCAGGTTGCTAAGATTGCATTCACTTAAAAACAAAGGAGTGTATAATACTACTCGTACCTGGGATCCCTTGGAAAAGGTGGTCTGGTACACAGTTTACTTCAAGTCTGGTTCACTTCAGTGTGAGTGCAAACAGTGGCCAAGTGCTGAAATCTCATGGATCAGGGAGCAGGGATGGAGGGTTCACTGTGGTCTGGCTGGCAGAGGAGATGATTTTTTTTTTAGGGTGGGAGGTGAGTCCCAGTAACTAAATAAGCACAACCAAGGTTCCTGTGGTATTGGTAGCCCCATAATGTTAGTCAGTAGGGTGACAACTTCCGTCCAGTAAGCCGATATACCTGTACAATGTCATAGGCAGTGGATCAGATCAGCACCCGAGAGACTACACTTTGGGCATGCTTGCAAATAGGGGGTCGGAGCCTTGATTTTAAGAAAAAAGTCAAAGCCATAGTATGCTTTATGCAAAATACGAAATTGTGTCTCTCTCTCCAGAGCTCATTCGTTGTGCAACTTCTGACATTCTGATACCCTTGGAGCATTTTGTCATAAAAGTCATCTGCCGGGAATGTTTTGTGCCATTTCATTACTGAGGATTTTGACGGTTGTAGTAGGAAAGCAGTGTTGAGACGGGGGTAGATCATAGAGATAGAGTAGTTTTGGGAGAGGATGAGGGGGTCTAAAATATTGGTCTTCAATATATAGGAGGTGTTTCGTGTTTCACTCTTCCAGTAGTGTGTCAGTTGGGAGAAGTGGAGAAAATTTGTTTTGGAGATATTATAACGGGTACAAAAGGAGGAGAAGGAGTATGGCTTCTGTGACTCCGTGTCAAAAAGGCTAGTCAGAGTCGTGATGCCCCTGCTTGTGAGGAGATGATTTAAGCGTGCCCAGGAATGCTTCCTCATAATACACTGTGAGCGCAAACCAGTGGAGACAATTGTACTCGGGTGCTGTTCAATTCATCTGTCCCCAAGTGTGAGTATAGCCTTATTTAATACTGAATCAAAAAATACTGAATAACTCGCATATACTTCTTTTTGACTGTCGGGCTGATATGTTAGACTTTTCTAGTTACCTTTTTTGTTATTTATTTATACCATTTTTTCCCTTACATTTCATTAGCTCTGGACAAATTGCAAGGTGATTGTAGTTGTATTAGTACTCTTGCAACAACACAGTTGAGCACTATTTGTGATACTTTAGAAAAAGCTTTCGGTGGGGGGGTACTACTTGGACTTTAGACACCCCTTGTCCTGACAATTTTACTGTTGTTGTATATACAAAAAAGTATCACGGACAGTACTCACAGTACTCAACTGTATTGTGACGAATTGCAAGTATTTCCTTTTCTTAGGAGAAACCTGACAGTAGTAAAATATAGTTTTAAAATTTCAGTTTGCTGATTGAGTTGTTTCAGAAATCAAAGTGTAAATTATATAACGCTTTGCTTTGCCTAATGCAAGGGGGCCATTTTTGGTATTAAGGGATTAGCGGTGATCTCATGTTGAGAGGTAAATGCAGCAGCTGCTGTTCACACCAGAATTGGCAGTGCCACTTAAATCAATAAATAGTATTAATTACATTTACAAAAAAGTTTCTGCTTGTAGTTGAGCCCACAGTGTGTTTCAGATAATACTGGCAAGCAAATCCAAATGCCAGGGCTAGCTTTCTCCTCATCTTACTTGCCAGTGATGATGATCTGGTCCTTCGATAAATAAATGCTTGGTAGAAACATGTATATTTGTATGTGAGCTTGAAGATATGTGCATATATATGTACATATATAAAGATAAATATTAGATAAACCCAAAGAATTGATATAGAAAATCCCACTGTCGGTGCACTAAATGTTTTGGGTTTATTTATTGTGGCACAATCCGGATCACATTGCTGTACGAAATGTTCTGGTTGCCCTTAAAGCAGAACTTTACACTCAAAAATCTAATTCTACCAATGCATCCCTCTATGTATGATGATCAATAATAACATACTGTAGACATGTCAGGTGTAAAATGCTGTGATTTTGAAATACTTTCACTTGCAGAGCATTCACTTTCTGCTTTGAAAGGGCAAAATGACTTCAGTTTGCCAAAGTAATGCACGCTGGGATTGCCTTGTCATCAGCAGAACATTGCTGGGAAATCTCATCTGTAATCTCACAAGATCTCAGGGAAAGGCATTTTCCTCCCCTGAGATGATGAGCATGGTCACATGTGCCAGAAATCAAGGAAGTAAAAGCAGAGCTAGTAATCTGCCCTTAGTAAACATGTCCACGGTCAAAAGACTGGGGAAGAATAGCAAAATAAGGTATGAAAAGAATAAAAAGCCTGCAATTATCTAGAAGTATGTGTTTTTAGAATGCCAATACTAAACATTTCTAAAGGTGTGTTTTTTGTTATTTTAAAGATATGGGTAAAGGTCCACTTTAAAGCATATCTTAACCCAAAAACAAAAATGTAATATGTTGCAGTTGACCAATCCTTAAATGTGGTGGCTGCATTGTTTTTCTTTCTTTTTAGGTGTTATTTTCACCTGGTGATCCTGCCAGTAACACACTTCCTGTCTAAGGCCCCTTTCACACAGGCAGCTTCCTTTGTGAACAACAGGGGATCCATGCACAGATTACCTGGTGATCAGAGCAGAGCAGTATGGAATGGATGTCACATTTCTGACTTCCGTGTCCGTTCAGTTTTTTCCGACTTTTTTTGCGATGTTGTGTTGATTATAATGTGATTTGAAGAGGAGGCTCCTGATGTGGAGTTAGGGCTCTGATGTGAATTGGGGACTGAGGACTCTGATGTAAGCGACTGGCATCTCTTATGTAACGAGGAGACTCTGATGTGAAGGGGGACTCTGATGTAAAGGAGGGTTCTTAGGTGAAGGGAGACTCTGATGTGAAGAGAGGGCTTCTGATATAAATGGGAGACTCTGATGTGAAGGTGGGCTTTAATGTTAACGGGTTTAGTGCGCTGAAAACCCAAGTCAATGCACGCTTAGGCATGTTTTATGATGAGTCCTTGAAAGCTAGGTTGCTCAGCAGAGACAAGAGTCTCCTGGAATCTGCGTTACGTTGGCTATACATATTTTAATATAGATATCCCTACTAAAAGAAAGCCTTTACGGAGGGTAATATATCAATTGGCAATGCTGACCTCTTCTAACAATGCTACTTGCCTGGCTGCAATGGTAACTCTTTGACATTAATACTTACTGATCTTGAACAGGTTTGCAGATCAGATGTTCTGACTTTACTGACTACATACTTGTTCCAGGTCAGTGACTTAGAAAACACCGACAGGGAAGAGAAAAGAATCTGGGTCCATAACAGAAACCATGACAAGTCATAGGCTGCTCACATGCACAAAGTGTCATGGCTCAAAAAGGACCTTGCATATAGTGGGGGGAAAAATATGGTACGATAAACTGTGTGTACTCTACCTCATTTCACAGGTTCAAAGCTATATATAGAAAAAGATGGAGGGATGTTTCTTATTCAAGGATGTTTTATTTCATTGTTGTAGACTTATCTGATATGTGTGAGGGTTTTGGTATATCCTCTTTTATCAAGGTATAAATTATTGGTGTAACATGCAAGCTATCATCACTAGTAATGATGGCACCTTGCTTAATCCACCAATAATTAATCTAGTCATTTATAGCCCTGATGAAGGAGATATACCAAAACTGAAAAACAAGTTGGCTACCATTACAACACTCAAAGAATATGTAAATACTACATTTTCACCCATCTTTTCCTGTTAAGGGATTTATAGCTTTGGACTGGAGCAGTGAGCTCAATGTTTGCTGTATCATAATTGCTTTTCAGCAAAACACTGAGGCAGCTAATGGCATACAAGACGAGCTTGATTTAACGTAATTTAACGTAATTTTTTAAAATCAGTGTTTGGATCCAAATGGTTTATTAAAGACTGCTTGAGAAATAAGGCAAAAAAGTATTGACTTTTTAAACCTTATTTTTAAAATTCCCCTGTCTTGTTTTCTTTTTACCACAAGCTGCAGTATTACACATCAAGATAGCAATCTGCAATTAATTGCTGTACAACTGTGACAATCTGACATCCTTTTATTTTTTTACATTTGTAGAAGATGATTTACTTTGACCGCCTTTAATTACCTGTGTTTTATATGTTTTTATGCCATTTGTAAACATTCCAGTTATAATGTTTTATTCTTGACTTTATGAACAGTGTAATGTTGTTTTTCATGCAGATTAGTTTAATGATGCTATTTTCTGTTAATTTATGCACACATTTAATATCTCTGCAGGCAATCACCTTACTGACTGAGCTGATTAGAGACAATTTCAGGAACAGCAAGTTAAAACAATGCCTCTTGCCTTCTCTCGGAGAGCTTTTGTATACTATTGCCGTTCAAGTGAGTTAAATATTTTATCTGTGATTATCATTTGAAGGCCAGTTAATCTTGTGATTTTAGCACGGAGAAGTAGGCTGTGATTTTAGCACGGAGAAGTAGGCTGTGCTTTTCACCAGCTTTTCCTGGGTGATATCACTGCATTCGTCAGCCACTTACATATAGGCTTACATGCTACCATATAGTACCATATATCTCTCTCTCTTCCTTTCAAATTGAAATTTGTACGCATTTTTGAAAATTAAGACAATCTGATGCATCCAAATTTCTGAATGAAAGAAATAATGAATCCAAACATTTCTGAATTTTCCGATAACGAAATTTCGGAAGTGCCTGAATTTTTCCCCAAATGGCATTAGGAATGCACTTTCATATTAAATGTTAATATAAAAAATAAAAAAGCATAGTAGCCCTCCCCAATTCATACCAGACCCCAAAGTAAAAATAAAATGTGTGGGGTCCCCCCTAAAATCCCGTACCAGTCCCTTGATCTGAGCGGCAGGTAAAGCGGAAAAGGGAGGGGGGCATGCCCCCCCCCCTGCATCATACCAGGCCACATGCTTTCAACATGGGGAGGGGGCTTTGCCAGGGGGGACCCCCTGGGAAAGCACCATGTCGATGAGGGTAAGGGCCTCTTCCTCACAACCCTGGCCCGGTAGTTATGGGGGTCTGCAGGCAGGGGGGCTTTTCTGCATCTGGGTGCTGTAAAGGGGAAAAGGGAGGGGGGCCTGCCCCCCCCCCCCTGCATCATACCAGGCCACATGCTTTCAACATGGGGAGGGTGCTTTGCCAGGGGGGACCCCCTGGAAAAGCACCATGTCGATGAGGGTAAGGGCCTCTTCCTCACAACCCTGGCCCGGTAGTTATGGGGGTCTGCAGGCAGGGGGGCTTTTCTGCATCTGGGTGCCCCTTGTCATAAAGGCAGCAACCATATGCCCCCCTTATGAATGAGTAAGGGACCCCTACTCATGTACCAAGTAAATAGTAACATTGTATATAAACACACAGCACCATATACACAGTACTTTTTTTTTTAAATGTTTAAAGTCTCCATCGATGAATCCAAACCTCAATCACGTCATCCATCGATATAGATCCACCTAAATCATGATGGATGATGGCCAGCGACTCTCCAAAAAAGAAATAATACCTTGCGCCGCTGACACAACCATCAACAAAGGGGTGGAGCGAGTCATGACATATTGTTTCACCCCTTTGTTGACATTTGGGAGGAGAACTGTCATAATAATAACTCTGCTCCTGAATGTCAACAAATGGATGGAACAATTCTTGTGACTTCATGACTCGCTCCACCCCTTTGTTGACATTCATATCAGAGCTCATTTTGCAGAGAGAGTTTGTTGGGATTGGTCATGTTGGTGGGTGTTGAGCATTTTTTCTTTCGGTGAGTCGGCGACCATCATCCATCGTGATTGAGGTGGATCTACATGGCTGGACGACCTGATTGGGTTTACCTTTTTTAACAAAGGACTTGTGAAAAACTTGTGTTGTTTTACTTTTTCAAAAAAAGAACTTTGTGTGTTTATTTACAATGTTAATGTTTATTTGGTGAATGAGTAGGGGTAACAACTGTCCCTTACTAATTCACGAGGAGGGGGGAAGGATGGCGGATTTAGATAAGCTTCCTTGTCCGCAGATCCCCACAACCACCGAGCCAGGGTTGTGGCGAAGAGGTCCTTGTCCTCAACAACATGGGGACAAGGTGCTTTTACAGGGTTCCTCCATGGCAAAGCACCCTCTCCATGTTGAGGGCATGTGACCTGGTATGGTACAGTGGGAGTATGCATGCTTATCCCTCCCCCTTTCCTGTTCTGCCAGGCAGCTGCTCGCATCAATAGTCTGGTAAGGATTTTTTTTTTTGGCTTTGGGGGTCCCCCCTAAAATTCCTACCACTTGTTTTTTATTTCTAATGTCACTTTGCTACAACAAAAATGTGTCTAATGCATCCAAAATTAACTAGAATTTCCAGATTCGGACCAATCCAAATAACAAAATGAATCGACTTTCAACGCACATGTCTAATATGAATATATATATATATATATATCGGGGTTGCATTGGGGTACCATTGAAAGTAAACAGAATCACAATGCACTAACGTCTGCAGTAACGCGATGCAAAGCCGTGATCCCAGCCTAAAGATTATGAGTCTAGTTGTTACATGAGGAATGGCTTATTACCATCCTTGCAAAATGCACTAAAATGTTTCTGACCAAAAAAAACACACAAAAAAAACCCAAAGACAGTGGTAACTTTCTTTCTTTGCCTTTCCCTCTTTAATTGCATGTGAATGTTTTCTTGTTCATAGAAATGTATTGTGTGTGATCCCTAATGGAAGTATGTTGAAAGGCTATTTTTGTATGCTGTTCAGACCTGCATCAGTAAAAAAAAAGAAAAAGTGGTGGGTAGGTTGCAGAACTAAGAAGCGTGGGATCATGTAAATCTATTTCCACAATTTGGAACAGCATGGCACAACCTGAATTGGAGTCTTTAACTGGGAGGCGTCATCTTAAAGTTTATGTGTCCTAATGAAAAATTATGGAAAACCAGGGCTTGTACATACTAAGAGCACTCCAAATAAGAAGACCATGTAGTAAGTAGTGCTGACTTTCCTTATGTCAGAAATTACACAGAACTTACATAGGCCGTGTTACCCCTGTGCATGTCTTGGCGACCTACGGAGAAATGTCCACGTTACATTGTGGTACATAGAGGTGTATGCTAAATGTAATCTTTCTATCCCATCAAAGAGCTATGTAAAGTTCATGCATGTGACTTTTTGTCTATTTCTAAGCTCCTTGGGAATTTATGATACTCTAATACACAAGGACCAGGTATGTGGGGAAAAAATTTAGGACTGGCCTACCCCCTCCCATACCTCCATGCCCATCACATTTAAAGACCAGTAGAGGCCAGACCTCCCACTATGATATTTGTATGTCAGAAACAGGTTGCAAAGTATGTGCTGATTTGTGAGGGTGCCTAATCTGATTTATGTTGCCACCTAGTATTGCTTTTGAAAAATATGATTCAAGTTCTGAATTTAGAATATGTCTTCATTCGCATAGACGTTTGCATGAGGTCACTGCAGATACCAATTGCTAGGGCATCTCTGGGACACAACCTTTCCCACTGAAAGTAACCTTTTCTCCAGAAAAGATAAGTATTTAAGTCCCCTTTTAAAATATGTTTAGCCAAGCTCGCACAGGTGCAGTAGACTTTCCATGTAGTCTTGCACAGAGTTTGCACTCTGTTGCAGTCTGTGATTCAAGGGTATGCCGCAAATAAGCGGGCCATCTCAGAAGTTCTTGACAATTGACTTGCTGGCTTCATCTTGTTGGATCAGGAACAGGAGAGTATAAGACATCCATCGGGGTTGGGGCAGAATACAGTACAAGTGTAAGTGCACCAAAGCCTAAAGTTTAAGTTAACATTTGGGTGAAGGTTCAGTCTTCTTTCTTTTACATTTGTTATAATTTAAATAACAAATGTGATAGATATTTACCTTTGTTAATTTAGGAAGCAGTCATAGTGATTATATAGGTCTCTAGAATGTGTGTTTACGTTGCATGCTAATTGTGTTGTTTATAGCCTGACTTTAAATTGCTTAGAAGTAGAAAGATCGATTGAGAATTGAATGACACAAACTGCTGCTTCAGTGAAATGTTTTGCTCAATAAAAGGTAACCCTAGACTGGAAACACACATTTCAAGTTCAGCAGAAAACCATTAACTTCGGTCAGTGTTTGCCAAGGATTGCTACAAAGATAATGATCCTGTCGTTTGTATCTGGGAAATCACTGGATGACACCATGTGTTTTAAAGTTTGAATTATTTCTTAGGGCGTACTATTCAGGTTTGATGTTCTTTGTTAAGTTTAAATTTTTTGCTTATTTTTAACTTCTAACTGCTATTTTTTTATTTTCCTTATTGGCAAAGAAAATTGAGTGCTATTAAATTATCAGAATGACATGCTATAAATCTGAAGTTCTTGTAAGATGTGCTCTGTTTCAACGCTTCACAATTCTCAGGAGCCAAGCAGCCAAACTTGTTTGATATTTTTCTCTTGCTGGCAATAGATGCAAAGTTACCTGGGCCCTAAAAGTGCCTGCTGATTCTTAATTGACTGGCATTTGAGTTTGAAAGGACTTCCTGTCCAAATCTGACTAGCATAATTAACTGTTTTATCCTAGGTTTAGAGCACATACCGTAAATATAGATGCCAAGACCTTGTGCTCTTAGTGTCTGTAGCCCTCTAACTACACGGTAGCACTGACTAGAGTCGGAAGGTAAAATAGATAGTGTCCAAATATTTGCAGGCAGAATGCAAATTGTTTCTACTTAGAATGAGTGTACAGGCGTTATGCATGCTTTGGACAGTTGTGCATTGTTATGACAGTGTAGCTGTTCTCATAAAATGAAATAAAATCCATTACTTATGATATATAATGCACACCTCCCTATTGTTCAATGACATATTAAATGAGAAAAAAGTTCTGACTTTGGAGTTGATAGTTAGCATGTGTCCTGAGCTCTCTTGGATCACGGTTCATGGGCGCACAAAAAGGTGCAGGAGCCTTTTTGCCGTGTGGATATCACCCCATTGAAATCAAACCACATCTGAAAGTAAACGCGGTGAGCACACTTTCAGATGTGAACCAGGCCTTAAACCTAACTTTGAAGTTTCTCTTGTGATCTTTGAGGATGAATTACTTCATTACTTCCCAATACATGCAGCTTGAGAGGTCAATGGGAGTTTATTTTAGGGTCGGTTCACGCTAGAGTTTTGCGCTAAAGACCGAGTATCCATGCGTTTTGAACATGTTATACCACAGGGCAATGCACCACACGTTAGGTGGGCTGGTACGTTGCCTTGCCATTTAATATTAATGGCATCCCACCGCACCTCCTGGAGGGTGTGTGCTGTAACATATAATGCAATAGCATGCAATGCCATATGGTGAATAAAAATAGTGCATGCATCATTCTTTTTCATGGCATGGCACCTCAACCCACGCCATTGTAGTACTGTCAACCCACACCCGCCGGAAGGATTCCTTAAAGAATGAATAGCAACACAATGCACCAGTGTACCTATTGTGTGTGGTTAATGCAAGGATACCATGCCTTTAGCGCAACGCTCTAGTGTTAACCGGCCCTTAAAGCTCCCTTACTGCTTCAATTTCTTAAAACTTTATAGTCCATAATTTGGGCACTGGTGCACTTATCCAGAACATACAGACATACAGATATATATTGAAGCACTCAAATCCCAGCAGTTTTTTGGATAAATAAAAATGATAGATCAGCAAGGCATGCATACTGCACAAATCAGAAGAATATAACCTATGTGAATGTTTTATTGGCTCAAGACATATAGTAGCTGTTTGCTGTTTGTAAATGTCCCAGTACATACAGTACCTTAACAGAAAAGAAAATCATAAATAGAAAATAATATTAAAAATACATATTATTTTTGATGGAAAATAAAGATATAATAGCATAATTCACTAAATAAAAACTGCAAAGAACATACTTGTCGCAGATTAAACAACTGTGATGTTTATTTTACAATATTTAGCACAGAAATGAGTTCAAAATGTGACGTCAGTGGTTATAACTTAACTATTCATTGACTAAACATATTGCTGATTTCGATGTGCAGATGTACCAAGACACTGTGATAACAACGGAAGTGCTGAAATGTTTAGTCATTGTTCACATCCTAATGTATGCAAATGTAGGCTTTGCAAACTATGTGTAATAATTGTAACTCTTCAATTTGCTGCAGAGCTTGGCTTATAGTGATTTATCACTCACCCTTGTATTTTATTACAGGAAGAAAAAAAAGATCACCCCAGAGAGATCTGGACGGTTCCCTTGGCTGCTTACACTGTGCTAATGAGGTGCCTTCGGGAAGGGGTACGTCTGCTTTCTTGTCCTCCCTAGAAATCCTCCACTGTAATAACCCCTCCGGCATTATGTGAGAACTGTAGCCTGCAGCAGTGCAGTATCCTGTCAAGCAAGTATAGCTCCGGAATTTAAATAGCACTAAGCAGGCAATGGACCACTGCATGAAAAAAAGAGATACATTTACTTTTCCCCACAGTTTAGAATTAGCACGTTGTTAATTAACGGCAAGCGAAGACACGGGAACTAAATGTACTTCTGAGTCGGAATAATACAGCTGATTATTACTACTCTTCTGGAATGATTGGGAGTGAACAAGCCACAGTCATATAGAGGTCCATCGATTTTAGAAACTATAAAATGAAATCAGATGTTGAGGGTGCTTGTGGTATGACAAACAACTCCTGCGAGGCCTTATAAAGTGCATATTTCCCGAGTCCAGTGCAGCAGTTCCAGCTTGTAATTGCTCACATCTCACATTATGTTGTAAGGGTTTTTTCTTAAAAAGAGAAAATTTGCTTAAAGCAGAAATGTGGTCCCATCAGCTCAGTTTGAATTAATGAGACTATTGTAGAATCACCATACAAACAGATTGCTGTAGTAGTTTATAAAAGCCCACTTGACATTGTTGCTGCTCTCGGCGAAGCCCAGGGCAAAAAGCTTGTCTCCTTTGGCTAGAGGAATCATGATAAACATTGTCCTTTTTGAGATGATTACAGCTTGCAAATGAGTAAATGTGAGAAGATTGTGAAGGCAAGAAAGCATTAAAACCTAATGCAACCTTTTGGAAAACATTTTACCGACTTTGGACTTTTCCCAAGAAGCTGTAATGCACATGTACAGTTGTGTTAAAAGGTGTTGGCCCCCTTCCTGATTTTTCATTGTTTTGCACATTTGTCACTCCCCCCCCCCCTGTTAAAACATAACTTAACTCTGGTTTATCAAACCTGAGGTCAATTTCTCTAGCCACACCCAGGCCTGATTACTGCCACACCTGTTCGCAATCAAGAAATCACTTAAATAAGACTTGACTGACAAAGGGAAGTAGACCAAAAGATACAAAACAATGAAAAATCAGGAAGGGGGCCAACACTTTTTCACACAACTGTACATGATGGCTGCCAGTGTGTGTATGTTAGCTGTCAGTGTGTGACCTGGCATTGGACAGATAGTAAATAGCCATTTGGTAACACTGTCTATTGAAACAAGCCACTGTTTCACGTGTAATGGGATGTAGATCCATTCTGACACACAAGTCACTAACTGGCATCTAACAAACATCAGACACCTTACATGCTAATTTGTTCACTCCCCATCATTGATCTTTGTCTAGTTTTAACTTTCACAAGTCACAAACAAAATAATGTGAGAATGTGGTTACCATATACCTCAATGTGAATGTATAGTGACCATATAAAGCAGGGGTCCTCAAACTTTTTAAACAGGGGGCCAGTTCACTGTACCTCAGACATTGTTGGGGGCCGGATCATAGTTTGAAAAACAGGGGGGCGTGGCTGCGGTGCCATTGACTTCAATGCAACGCCACGACCCCTTCCGTCCCAGAACTTGCCTCACAGCTTCCTGATTGGTTAAGACGCCAGGCTGCCTACCAACAAGTGAAGCTTGTTTCCTAGCCAATTAGGAAGCCAGGCGGCACGTCATGACCCGGCTTCCTGATTGGCTAGGAAGCTGGTTTCACTTGTTCCTAGGCATCTTGGCTTCCTGACCAGTCGGGAGGCAGTTCACTACATGCCAGCCGGCTTCCTGACTGGTTAGGAACACGTGAAGCTGGCTTCCTAGCCAATCAGGAAGTGGGTCATAACCCACCGCCCAGCTTCCTGATTGGAAAGGAAGCCGGCTCCCTCTGCACTGCTGGGCAGAGGGAGAACTCCCTCTGACTGGAAGTTCTGGTATGAGGGGTAAGTATCAGAGCATTTGGACGAATACGAGTACTTGCCCAAATACACGTTATCAGCACAGATACTAGTATCAGTATCGGTGCATCCCTAGTGCAAATCCATTTTATTGATAGTTGTCAATCAAACGACAAGCCTGATGAGGGGACCCTGTGCGGCCCCAAACGCGCTTGCCGTTTGAATGACAACTATCAATAAAATGGATGTTGCACTAACATGGAATCTGGACATTTGTTTTGAAAGATATGTGCTATTGCACATAAAATATGCCCCCACAAAACATGTCACAGGTTGCATGTGGCATTTTTTTATGGGGGCATGTTTTATGTGCAATAGTACCCCCCCTTTTCAATTATTATTTATTTTGATATCATTTATAAAAGAATACTTCAGTTAAAGCATAGAAAATAATATTTTTGTAATGCAAGGGTAGTCTGTATCTTGTTACTTCTGTCCAGAGCTATATGATAGAACAGGGGTCAACAAACCCTGGCACATGTGCCCAGGCAGGCACTGAATGCAATGCCTTTTTCAGTAGCATCCTCTGCCATTGGTTGCCTCCCCTCCTGCATTGAGGACATTTCATCCTGTCTGGTGGCAAAGCAATGTGCTCTAGTGGTGTCTCTGGCTATGCACCGGGCCCTCATGAAGATTGTCACTATGTTAAACAGGGGGGACCATAGAGCGGAAGTGAGAGCAGTGTGTTTGGTGTAGGGGGAGTACAGTGACCATAAGGAGAGAGACAGGTGTTGGTAGTTTTAATACATATATCCACCCTGAGCTAGAATAATAATTTGCGGGGTTTGGGGCTGATCTGAAGTGTGCAGGTGCATGAATTGGGGATGGTCTGTGGTCTGAAGTTGCAGCATTTGAGCTAATCTGAGGTCTGAAGCTACAGGAATTGGGACTGATCTAAGATCCGAAGGTGGATTAATGAATTTAACTCGCCTTTAGCAGTGCAACTATAAGTGAAAGAATTAAAAACAAGGTATTTGAGTAGGGCATGCTATAGCTCACTGGCACACTTTTGCTCACTGTCTAATCCTTGTAAAACATTGTTTATGTTTGACAGTAGCAGTACAGTGTGTTTTAGAGATGTTGTACATCTATTACCATTAATTATTGTTAAAGTGTGCTTGCTGGGGCCTGGAGACATTTTTTTAAAGTGCTGCACTAAAAAGCACTGATGTAAATTTGGTCTTGGTCTCTGGGTAAACATGGTTTCTCAAAGCCATCTTTATTAGGACTTAGTGAATAGTATTTTCATATGTTCCATTTGTGGTGGCAGCTAGACAGGGCCATCCCTACCTTATTTACTTGTCTAAGGGGGCCAGGAGATGAGGGCCGAGCTATCAACAATGCCTGTGTTGCGGTCCAATGTGATTGCAAAAAAATAGTGCATGCAGTATTTTTTGGATCGCACTAGGCCGGAACAAGCCCTCAGAGCAACATTTACCAAATATACTGCCCAGCTCTCAAAAGGTGGTAGAAACTTGTAATTCAAGTTACCTATATACTGTAACTCACTTAGTTTATGTGCTTAGTTCAAAGTGCAACTGAAGCCAAAACATTTTTTTTTGGATTGAGTAGAGAGGAATTAGAACACAGGTCAGGTTTCTATAGCGGTCGGTGTCTCCGTTAGGGAGATTCACCCTATATCACTGGAAGTGAGAGTGAAAAAAATCCCAGATAGGGAATCTTCAAGGGGGGCACTATTTCTGGTGACCCTGCTGACCACTATCGATTTCTCTCACTTTGGAGAAATTTCCTCTCACTTCCTTTTGTGGCTATGGGACACAAAGTGAAGGGAAATCTCCCCAATGGGACACAGATGGGAAATACATTGACAATGTTTATAACCCTCCCTTCTATTCAAAACCCAAAAACTGGCTTCAGGACCACTCTAAACGAAATTCACCTTGAGGCTTCATTCACACAAAGCGGTAGTGTTTTGTGTGACCAGAGTGACATCACATTCTGGCTCTTGAAACCTGTACAGGTTGTACAAGCAATACACGTATGGATAGAGCTTCGTCACAGCACGAAGCCCACACTGTACCCATATGTATGTGTGTGAGAATGTCTCTGAGTGTGTGAGATTGTATCTGTGGTTATGTTTGTCTGTCTGTGTATTAATCGCAAACTACCACGCAATTGTACCGTTTATGTACTGTTCATTCTGGTGCAGGAGGTGCGTTGCGTTGCAATTCATTTGAATGGCACCCCAAACACACCTCCCGCTCACAGTTTGATCACTTGCAACGGAACATGTGGTACTGCAATGCTGTGTGTTCCAGTGTGGTGTGACTTGGGTCGTGAATTATAATGACCAAGGACAAATGTGGATCCTGAGGTTATACAGGTTGAGAACCACTGATTTAGACCTTAGCTTTTATTTTAAATTGTTTTGTTTTATATTGATGTAAAGCTAGATTATATTTATCTAATTGGCCTTCTGTTTTGTATGTGTTAATAGTACCTTGCTGGTTATGAACGGAATAAACAAGTCATTGCAGCTGCTTGAATGGATGAATAGAAAAATACTGTAGATGAATTCTATTAATTAATTCATTCATTGATGCATATGTATAGGGAGTTGTATTAAATAAGGTTTTCAATTGTTGAGGCTGTCATTGTGTCTAGTTTAACTTTAAACTGTGATATTTGGTGAAATATTTTACATTTGTACAAGTACACTTAAGAGTGACCTTTCATACATGACAATTCATGCAGTACATGACAACACTTATATGGACTGCCTTCCCTCGAAGCATATTATTTCTATGATATGTTTCAGCCTGTCAGTGTATATAAAAGTAAGTGCCTTTCTTGAAGTGCCTTGTTCACTGATATGCAGAACTCTCAATAGCCACTATTTTTCTCTCCTAACTGAGAAATATATTCATGTTCACTTCTGTAAGAACCATATTAAACTTGACGTGCTTCAAACCATTCTTTGCTGAAGTGCAGAAGAATTTGCATTTAACATCTCACGTTTCATTAAATATCTTCAGAGAAGTTGTTAGTGGCCCTTATAGCATACTGAAGCTTCTAAATTGGATTATTGCCACTTTTCTGTATTTTTTTCTATCTTATTATGATTCTACTGTTAGATTGATAGACCAACAGACTAACTTCCCCTCCTCTGGACCCAGTTCCAGGCAGATTGTTGAATTTGTTTACTATGGAATTTGCTGTGGTGAGGCTCCAGGGTTAACAAACCAGTTTCGTTTGGTCACTTTACTGAGTAAATACCAAGGAAGGGTTATCACTGCTTCCAATAAATAGCTAATGACCAATAGGTGTCTTCTTTATTACGGGATGAGTATCTTCATAGCCACTGAAGGGTCTCTAAGGTTTCTAGGGTCAGATGCACGCATATTAAAACACCATTTAATTCCATTATGCGTTCAATTGCAAATTTGAGTTTTCTTTTTAATACATCTAGTATAAATTCCTTGAACAGCAAACTTGGAGAGTGAGGGTAAGCAGTATGAATATCGCAGTGCTGTCTGTCTACAATTGAATATGGTTACAAGAAGGGCGAGAGCATCAATTATATATCCTGAATTATTCAGTCAGCAGGATGTGGGAGGATCCTTGACAAAGCTGTACTGCTCAACCTCACTGGAGGTTATAGACCTGGCTATGTTGTTTGGAAAGGGGGTCTGGATTACAGGACTCGCTAAATAGATTTGCAGATATATGTGCAGGAAAAACACTTTGCATACTAGATATACACTATATTGCCAAAGGTATTGGGACACCCCTCCAAATCATTGGATTCAGGTGTTCCATGAAATTTCCTTGCTACTAAATATTCCACAGTCAACTGTTAGTGGTATTATAACAAAGGGGAAGCAACTGAGAAAAACAGCAACTCAGCCATGTAGTGGTAGGCCACATAAAATGACATAGCAGGGTCAGTGCATGCTGAAGCGCACAGTGCGCAGAAGTCGCCAACTGTCTGCAGAGTCAATAGCTACAGACCTCCAAACTTTGTGTGGCCTTCAGACTGGCACAACAATAGTGCATAGAGAGGAATGGGTTTCCATGGCCGAGCAGCTACATCCAAGCCTTACATCACCAAGTGCAATGCAATTTGCGTCTGCTGCACTGGTGTAAAGCACGCCGCCACTGGACTCTAGAGAAGTGGAGACATGTTCTCTGGGGTGACGAATCACGCTTCTCTGTCTGGCAATCCGATGGGCGTGTCTGGGTTTGGCGGTTGCCAGCAGAACAGTACTTGCTTGACTGCAATGTGCCAAGTGTAAAGTTTGGTGGAGGGGGGATTATGGTGTGGGGTTGTTTTTTAGGGGTTGGGCTTGGCTCCATAGTTCCAGTGAAGGGAACTCTTAAGGCATCTGCATACCAAGACATTTTGGACAATTTCATGCTTCCAACTTGGTGGGAACAGTTTGGGGATGGCCCCTTCCTGTTCCAACATGACTGTGCACCAATGCATAAAGCAAGGTCCATAAAGACATGGATGAGCGAGTTTGGGGTGGAGTAACTTGACTGGCCTGCACAGAATCCTGACCTCCACTTGATAGAACACCTGTGGGATGAATTAGAGCGGAGACTGCGAGCCAGGCCTTCTCGTCCAACATCAGTACCTGATCTCACAAATGCACTTCTGGGAGAATGGTCAAACATTCCCATAGACACACTCCTGAACCTTGTGGACTGCCTTCCCAGAAGAGTTGAAGCTGTTATAGCGGCAAAGGGTGGGCCAACTCAATATTGAACCCTACAGACTAAGCCTGGGATGCCATTAAAGTTCATGTGCGTGGAAAGGCAGGCATCCCAATACTTTTGGTAATATAGTGTATGTTCAACTCTGATCATTTCAGTTATGCGCTTATATTCATATTCAGTCAAGCATTAACATGTAAAACATAATTGTCAGATGTGTCTTTATTTTTTTACCCAATGAATTCGGCCTAGAGACATTGTTTGCATTCTGGGCATAACTGGCATACATTTCCATCCTTTATTGGGCCTATCTGCTCCTTTCTCACCTTTTTACTGTTAATATATTGGTAAAATGTTTTGGGGTTCTATGCTTCCAGGAAACTTTATAGCATCTTGATGGTGCTTAACATGTGTCAGCATATATCATAGGCACCAATGATATCCAAAACATTGGCAGTGTAATGGGAATTTAGCTGTGATGATTCTGCACTGAGCCATAGTTTTTATTTGCATAAATTGATTAGTATTTATGTGTTATTTCAGTTTCAGCAGATGGCTGTGGCTTCTTATATTTCTGGTGACTCTTCTGTTAATGTCTGCTATGGGTAGTTTGAGGGGGGAAAAACAGAAGAGCTGAAACTTTTCCTGCTACAGTAGAAAGCACTGCATCCAATTATTGTCTGTAGAATGTATCTGAGGAATCCCTACTAAACATAAGAAGTCAGAGCAATCATATCCAAATAGTTTTATGTAAAATAATCCTTTAAACATAAAAAAACATATATACATGGAGGATTGAGGCTCTCTCTTGCATATACCAGGAGAAAAGAATTGCCATGGTGAGAAAAGTTAGGAATTGTAGGGGAAGGACTTTGTTGTCAGAGTCCCAGAGAGTTATAAAAATCTGTTTTCTATTTCAATCCTTTAAGATGGACTGCCTCTTTAAAATGATTGCTGAATTTACCAAGTTTTGGAATACAGTGAACAATTTTATAGCATTAATATTGTTATTGTTAACGGTATTATAACCACCATCCAACATATCTTTTCTATTTCCCCATAATATTTGAAAGTTTTCTGTAGAGAGCACTCTCTACTATTGTCTTGAATTAGATCTAATGAAGCTGTATTCCTCAAGGTGTGCAAGTTAACTGTACTGTGTTCAATATTTGACAATGTTAGGAGATGGTGTGCTCTAAGTATCTCTCCGAGGACTGCAAAAGTCAGTTAATATTGCAAGCATAAAAATGTATCTGCTATCATCAGTAAAAAGTGTTGCTGTATTATTTTACTGTCCACGCACACACAAACCAGAAACATTATTTACCACTTACTTCCGAAGCTTTACTAGGGACTGTAAATTGGCATTGATTAGCAATAAGTGCAATCATAAATTAGGAGAATTATTTTGTGTTGTGGGAGCAGCTGCCAGGAGAAGCCAGAGAGAGTACATCAATAGTTGAGTTTAATAATAAATTGAAAGTCTCTCTCCTTACTGGACATTTCTCTGGTTATATAAATGTGCCAGAAAGTCAAGATGCTGTATTGCTTGCTTAGAAATAATGTGGAAACGGTGCATATGGATCAACTACCATGTAATTAAAACATAATTAGCAGAGCGTGCTATTATTTACCCTTAAGGGTAAAATATGACTTGCATAACATAATAAATGTCTAGTTGCAATGGTAAATATTGCCAGCAAAACCTTAATGTTTTAGGGGCAATTTTATTTTACATTTTCTTTAAAGCTTATTCATTTTTAAAGTGATAGTTTAGAAATGTTATATGAATGTGTTTGTGTATGTAAATACACTGGTAAGCCAAAACATTATGACCACCTGCCTAATACTGACCCCCTTGTGCTGCCAAAGCAGCCCCGACCCATAAAGGTATGAACTCCACTATATCTCTTACTTGTATACTGCTGTATCTGGCACCTAGCTGTCAGCAGTAGATCCTTTAAGTCCTGTAAGTTGTGAGGTGGGGTCTCCATGGATTGGACATTTTTTCCAGCACAAACCACGGATGCTTGATTGGATTGAGATCTGGAGAATTTGGAGGACAAGTCAACACCTCATACTCATTGTTGTGTTCCTCAAACCATTCTTGAACCATTTTTGCATTGTGGCAGGATGTATTATCCTCCTGAAAGAGGCCACTGCCATCAGGGAATACTGTTTCAATTAAGGGGTGAACTTGGTCAGCAACAGTGTTTAGGTAGGTGGTATGTGTCAAATTAACATGCACATGTTGGCAGGACCCAAGATTTCCGAGCAGAACATTGCCCAAAGCATCACACTTCCACCGCCGGCTTGCCTTCTTGCCATGGTGCATCCTGGTGCCATCTCTTCCCCAGATAAGCAACACACATGCACCCGGGCATCCAGATGATGCAAAAGAAAACATAATTCATCAGACCAGGCCAACATGTTCCATTGCTGCATGATCCAGTTCTGATGCTCACGTGCACATTTTAGGAGCTTTTGGTGGTGGACATTGGTCATCATGAACCCCCTGAGTGGTCTGCAGCTACGCATTTCCATATGCAACAAACATTTCCATATGCAACAAACTGCAACTGTGTGTTCCTTTCTATTGGATCCGGCAATAAATCTTTCAGCAATTTAAGCTACAGTAGCTCTCCTATTGGATCAGACTACACAGGCCAGCCTTGGCTGCCCATGACCTTGTTGCCGGTTCACCGATTTTCCTTCATTGGACCAGCTTTGGTAGGTCCTGACGACTCCAGACTGGGAACATAATACAAGAGCTGCAGTTTTGGAGTTGCTCTGACCCAGTCATCTAGCCATCACAATTTGGCCCTTTTCAAAGTCGCTCAAATCCTTACGCTTGCCCATTTTTCCTGCTACCAACACATCAACTTCAAAACAAAATGTTTACTGCTGCCTAATATATTCCACCCACCTCCAGGTGTTGTTGTAACAAGATCATAAATGTTATTCACATCTCCTTGTGCTCATAATGTTATGGCTGATTGGTGTTTATACTTACCTCTATAGTTCTCTTGCCGAGTTCAATCCCAGATGTTTAATTCGTACATTTTCTTTAAATTCTTTATTTTCAAACAAAAGGTAAGAACATGGTTTTATATATCAAAATAAATTCAAATGTATTTGATAAAATCTGTTTGTAGAACAAGAAATAATAAAAAATCATAAAAAAACCCAATTTCACAGAGTATTGCTAGTTTAAGTGGATGGCAAAGATACTGGAATGGGACTAAATCTTGTCAGCACTACTTCACTGGGGGGCAAAGGCGGGGGTGGGTGTCTGTACCTATTCCTAGTATTTATATAAATAACGTGTAGGTATTTTTGAGTTGTGATACGTTTATTTCCATGAAAACCAAGGGAAATAATTTTTCATGTTGGTTTTGTAATGAGAATGTGAGATCCTCCATAAAAATGATTTCACAATTTTGTTTAAAACACATCTGTATGGAGGACAAATCGGAAGATTTTTGCAGCAGTTGTGGCTGCATTTAGTAGGTGTATTAAAATTGATTTGTTTATATAATTTCTTAGAGAGAGAGTTGATATGCAGGAGGTAAATTGTGGGGTGGAACCCCAAAATCTACTTTTGTAATTGTATGTAATAGGTCTTTCGTCAATATCTAGTAATGTTTAGTATTAGACAATCCCAGGAAACATGGAGGGGCGAACCCAGACTTTGATTTCATTTTCAATACATTGAGGGTTGGGGAAGGGGGTCTGGGAAAAAATTGTTTCCAGTCTCCTAAACTATATAGAGAATCTATCAACAAAATAAAGTATTAGTTATCTTTGTTTCAGAGAGATTGTGAGTCATAGGTCTTATCCCATTGGTACAATTTGTTAATTCTAAGGTTTAATGTTGTCCCCTTATCCTGCTGCACAAGGTACTGGCAGACAGATGCCAATTTGACAAATACAACCCTGGAAGTTTGATAAAGGTGCTACAGATCAAATATCATTTTGCATGTAGTAACTTATTCCAACTGTCATTTTTTTCAGTCCAGATATTAAAATAAGTCAAAGAATTGACTGTTACAGGGATTGGGACAAACTATAATATTGCCAGGTGTGCTTAGAATGATCACCAATGTTTTAAAGCTTTTGTATTTGATACAAATTTTTACTCCAACTGATCAAGCTTCCCTGGTAGTGTTAATCCCTATACCATTGCGGACACGTGTTCTCTGACATTTTTTTCTGCATGTCCCATTGATTTCAATGGGTTCTGCATGTGCGACCACCACATGAAAAGTAGCTCATGTTTCAAAATCTGCTACATGCATTGTTGTTTTTTTCCCCACGTGTTTCTGTGCGTTTGAAAACCAGTACTCACATATATGATACAGTCTGCCACAAGATCCGTTATTTTTCAACTTCTTTAACGGGCCAAGTTGTCCAGCAAGAGTTGCAGTTACAGTTGGGACCAAAAAAAAAATGACTGCTTAATAAGGGTTAGGCCCCATTTACAAAGGGCTGTAGGCTACGGATTCCTGCAGCAGGACTCCCAGGCGTTTCCGTACGCAGACAGATTGTATTCAGGGTCATCTATCCTGAAATGCAGGTAATTGTTCTATGATCAATTACATATGGAATGCCATTGACAGATGTGGCCACTCGGTTTGTCATTCATTTGATCTGGCTCGCCTGATCCTCGGTCCTGGGTTGGTGAGTGCTCACCTCTCTCCCCCACCGGCTGCAAAATGTCTCTCTGCATCCTCTTGTCTAATGCAGGTGAATAGACTGCAGTAGGCATGATGATGTCAGTGGGGCTTAGACCGCTGGAGCTCTGGGGAGAAGAGAATGCAGGGACTGGTCAGAGAGCCAGGCGGGTTAACATTTTAGATTCCTGGAGAGAAGCGGCTGCGGGAACTGGTCTAATGAAAAGTTAAAGGGGCAGTCCAGAATTCCAGCGCTCTAAAGGGGGTATGATCTTGAGGGAAATAGAAGGGAGAGGGGTTGTGAGCAGAGGGTGGTATTGGTGCGCAGCTTCCTGTTTGTGCCCTGTGACCGTAGAACCAAAAGGAGAAGGAAGTGCCACGACCGGGGGAAGAAATGTTTTGAACCAATCGGTTCAACCAAGCTACACCGGTTCAAAACATTTATTCCCCCCGGTCGAGGCACTTCCTTTTCTCCTTTTGGTTCTGCAGGAACTGGTCTAGTAGCCAAGTGCAATTGAGAATCAATTAAGTATTTATTTTTTCTGAGCCCCTAGCACAAATGAGCAGTTAACCCTTGCAGTGCGGGGCTAGCCCCACCACAAAGGTTAACTTTTAGATTCCTGGAGTTCCTTTTGAGTCAGTTTAAAACTACAGTATATGCACCTATGACTACCTGTCCACAGGGTGACAATGCTGCTGTGCAATTTCACTGCAGAACAGCATTGTCACCCAGTGGAAATATAAGGGATATGCTGGCAGGATCAATAGGTAATGAAGCTATGTTACAGAGGGTACTCAGAAAAAAATCTTCACAATCTCCAGCCTGTATATTGCATTGCTCTAACACCAGATTTTTTTCCTCTGGTCTCAAGTTATGAGCTGCACTGAGTCTTCAACCAGGCACTGTATGTTGCTTATTTTCTGCCCCAGATATGATATGGAAATGAAAGGACTTAAAGAAAGCTCAGAGCTATTCACCTTTTAATTCCAAGCAGGCATTTTTACTCTTCCATACTTTAATTTGCAAAAAGCAGTGAACGTTATTATATTTTAAATAATGCTATTGAACCGTAATGTTTATTAAAGTTGTAGGAAGCATTTAAATAACAGAACAGTATAATACCTCTGCATGTGACCTTCAGTTTATTGCTTAGGTTTAATATCCCATGGTATCACATCCACTCTTATTATTTACATATAATGAGCCTTTAGGTGTGAGATAATAGGTTATGTGAATTCCATTTACAACGTTTGCTGTTTTATTATGAAGCTTGGGACTATTGGTTCTCATGTTATAGCGTGTTTTTTTTCTGCATGCCTCCCATGTTCAGTGACTTATTAGCTCAGCCTTTGGCTGGTGGGTGTTACGTGGAAGATTTTAATATATATATATTTTTTATCAAGACTCGTTACTGACTAGTGCCTCTATTGAAAATAAAGTAAAGTATCACCATTTTTAAATTAAACTGTTGTAAACAAGGAGTTAATTCTTACTTGCAGCCGTAACCCCAGACAGTATCTTTGTTTTCCTCATCCCCAAGCTGTTCTTCTATATTTTATAGAGGGTTCTTGCATTTCACTGATATCTAGTCAAAGGCTCTTATATTTTTAATACAATTTGGAGAATATTCTATCTGTTTATGGGAGAGTGAAGTGTGGATGTCAGGGCAAAGATGGATCAGAACTGAAATGTATTAAGAACCAGGAAAGAAGGAGACCACAGATTCCCTAGCATGCTTTGAAGCAAACTCTACAGTGCATATATTTCGGTTTGGCTTGTAGGTAAACATAAATACTTGGGCAAGGCAATTGTGAATTCACACGTGCACCTTTGAGGAGATCCACAAAATATGAATTATAGGAACACGTGAAGACAAGATTGATAACTTCTGATCTTTGGTACCCCTAAAGGCAAACTGTAACTTTTTTTAACATTTTTATTACGTCTAAAAAACAAAAAACTTATTGTGTTGTATTTTTGTATTGTATTTGTTTTAAAGTATGTGTTAATGTGTCTAGAACTAGGAGGAGGGGCAATATTGAGATATCTAGGCTTTGCTTCCTGCTTAGTAATGCTGTACAATTGTTGTGCTTTATCTATTCCCCTATGCCGATGCAGACCTGGACAACAGATGGTTGGATTGAACAAAATGGACCCCGTGGTCTCTAATAATGCGGCTGGTTGTCAGCATCCATGTAATCTCAGCAGCTGAAACTTCAGGTTACATGAAATACCTCAGGAGCAGTGTTTCTTTTAGTTCATGGCAAGCAACCGCTACTGTTGTACTACTGATTAAGGTGTGAATCATGAAGATAGGTTGTCGATAAAGGAAAACAATAGTCTTTTTAAATAAAATTATAAATGTGTGCATGTGTATAAATATACAAGCAGCTTAACTTGCAACCGTACACAGACTATAAGCATTAAACTAATTACATATTTTTAACAAGCAGTAAACAGCTATAAAACAAGCCCCCACTCTTCTTTCTAGCTGCTTGTACTGTGAAGTTATTTATTCTCAAAAACTACAACAAAGGCTCAGCCAGACAAAAAGTCAGTTTTAATTGTTTAATTTGTACAACTTAAAAAAATAATTAATTGGCTAGTAGTCTGCCAAGATCTTCTTTCCTGGAGAAAAAAAAAATGATTTCTGTTTGTCTATTGTGAAATTAAAAGTTGAATTTCTCTACAATACCTACAGCTACAGGCATAATTGAGGAATTGATTTTAGGTCCTTTTTTGCTTATTTAGAATACACAAATACATTCGTGTGTGTAGTCTGGAGAAATACTGTTTCTAAGTCTTCGACTTAAAGTGACATTAAAGTCTCAATTTTTTTACATACAGTATATCTACTGCTAGCAAGCAGTAGATATATGCAAAAACATTTTAAAAAGTTACCAAATAGGTCAAAACTTACCTCTGTCTCCGCCGCTCGCTCCTGGCTGCAGAATCCTGCTTCTCGAGCGGCCGTGCAGGAGGATGTGTGCAGGTGCATGCGCAGTGGATATCACCGGTGGGGAGAGGAGGAGTAAGTCAGTGCATGCAGCCATGAGTGTGCACAGGAAGAGACAGCAGTCTGTGCTGGATCAGAGATCGGCACCAGCGCTGGAGGGGCTGCTGAAAACAACTGGAAGGAAGATGTTCGGATCAAGAGGCATCATTTAAGGTAAGTCCTTAAAGCAGCTTTGGGGGGAGGGGGGGCAGTTTTTAGAGGTATGCTTTTAAGCAGTTGTTAAAAAAATACCTTTTTGTTACTTCAATACATGTCCCAGTACCATTTCAAGAGGCTTTGTTATTTAAATAAAACATTAAAACTGACGCAGGTATAAAGTGCAGTCATCTAGAGGAGGTACTTGCACAAACCTGCAGCATACATCCAAACCCCTGTGCCATGAAAGAATCCCAGCTGGGTCTTTCAGGCAAAGCTCTGACATTGTACTTTTACTACCTAAAATGTTTACTTACTGAAAATACAAAGGCCCGGGCTAAATATAAAATGAAACAAAGAGTTTAAAACTAATTTTAAAGAATGAAGTGCTAGTTTAATTTTATTAGAAGTGCCTTCATGTACCAGCTACAGATTTTTATGCCACCGCTCTGCCTGAATGCCAAAACCATCCACTGTAATGGGGCAAAGTATTGGTACTTCCTGATGCCACTCATGCAACCAGATTCCACTGCTCCCAGAGACATTTAAGGTGGAGGTGGGATGTCTTAGGGGTGAGTGTGGGGGTGGGGCTCTTAGTGGTGAGATGCTGGAAAAGGAGACATATCAGCTGATACTTGCACCAACAGATAGTCTTAAAGTAAGTGGCACTATTATTATAATGCACTACTTTCTACCTGACAGCGGTTTACAACTTTTGGGGGTGGGGGGTGGCACTATAGAGGCATAGTCCTCACAACCCCCGATTCAAAAAAAGTTGGGACGTTGTGTAAAATCTACATAAAAACAGAATGCAATAATTTGCAAATCTCATGAACCCAAATTGTATTCACAATAGAAACAAAAAACATATCAAATGTTTATACTGAAAAGATTAACTATTTTAAGGAAAAAAAAGGTATTTTTCAAATTGATGGCAGCAAAAGGTCTCAAAAAAGTTGGGACAGGGCAATGTTTCCCATGGTGTAGCATCCCCTCTTCTTTTAACAATACTTTGTAAACATCTGGGAACTGAGGAGACCAGTTGCTGGAGTTCTGGGAGAGGAATGTTCGATTCTTGCCTGATATAGGATTCTAACTGCTGAAAGGGTTTCTAAACCCTCCGTTTTTTTTCGCATATATCTACTGCTAGCAAGCAGTAGATATATGCAAAAAGTTAAAAACAAAAACAAAAACGCTTTAACAGCTGTTTAAACTTACCCCGTCTTCGCCACGTGCTCCCGTCCGAGAATCCGAAACTGCTCAGGTGGCCGCAAAGTCATTTTTCTAGCACAGTTAAGAAAAAGACAGAGGATAGTTTCTAAAGGCTATGCCACCCGGCTATGCCACTTACAGAAGTGTCCCCCAGCATGTTGAATTTTGGCGAAAGAGCAATTTGCACAGCTGGCTTAGCATCTTCATATCGGGCTAATTTGGCAGCCTAATTGTAGACAGCCAAATATTGTAAAGATTTTTTACACACTGGATTTTTTTTTCTTTTTTAAATGGGCAGACTGCTTTGCTGCCTTTAGCTGAAATCACTAAGTGCTTAAGCATTGCTTCAAAATGCTTTGATTACAACTACTGTATAATATTATAGTGCATTTAGAAATGTGGCACATCTGTTCAAAGCATTACAAGAGCCCTAATTAGTGTTCCTTAAATTACTGATGTTCTAGAGACATTCAATCATCTTGTTAAAAAATACAGTGCTACCTTAAACTAATAATTTCTTGTTCTAAAAACCTTGAATAAAAGGGGAAACTGAGTTTCAACTAAGTTTATTTTGATTTCATTCTTTGTTGTATTTATTAATCTATTAAAAAAAAAATAGCCTTAGGAAGGAATTCAAGCAGAACTCCAAGCAAGCATATACAGTTGAAATACATATAGGAGCAGTTTTAACTGGCAAAGATCTGTAATTCTCTACATCAAGTTGTATGATCTAGACCGCCCTGTCAAACAATAGTTTTTTTGGGGGTTTGCGGTTTTGACTTGGGCTCCAAATTCTCCAGATCTCAATTCAAATAAGCATCTGTGGCATGTGCTGGAAAAACAAGTGCGATCCATGGAGGCCCTACCTTGCAACTTACAGGACTTAAAGAATTGCTAATGACAGCTTGGTGCCAGATACCTTTAGAGGTCTACTGGAGCCTGTGCTTTGATGGGCCAGGGCTGTTTTGGAGGCATAAGGGGGGCCTACTAAGTATTAGGCTGGTGGTCATAATGTTATGGCTGATGGTGTATATAGAGATTTATATAAATATTTTCACACAACCTTCAAACATTTTTCTGATTTGGATTTAAAAACTGTGTAAATCCTGGGTGAAAGCTGTGTAAATCTTGTGAAAAACTATGTGAAAGTACAACTTTAGAAATCCACTTTGGAAATGTAAAAGTAAAACAAGTGGAGAGTTTAAAAAGTGGGAAAGTGAGTAGTTTGAGAAGCATTGTGCACACATTGTGGTTGATTTACTAAAGGATTAGAGCATGTTACACATTGTGGTTGATTTACTAAAGGATTAGAGCATGTTACGTTTTTGTGTACCTTTTTTGTGTATCCAGCATGAGTATGAACTTCATTTCAACTTGCAGGCCAGCTGCATATACATGCTTGCAGGTTCTATTACATTGTTTAACAAAAATAAACTTAACATTTTGTGTGATCTGTTTTTACAATTTAATTAATTGCATTATCTTTACCATATATATAACAGAATTTATTGCATTTAATAAAACAAACTCATTGTTTTAGTTGAATGGTTTTATTTTTCTTTAGAAAATAAATGCAAGATTTACTTATTTTGTGTGTTTTGTAATATAAGTGCACAGCATTTTGTTCTTGAACTACTGTGAACCAACAGCACATCAAAATATTTGCATTTTCGCTTCACTTAACAAAAGCTCTGCAATTAGAATGTCACAGTCAGAGCAAAATGTCGACCTGTTATTGCATGGAAACAGATTTAAGCTAGCTGAGATATAAATAAATAGGAATTGTTGAATGTTAACTGTAACAAGTGGTCTAGTTTTACTCCGTGTAATACCAATGACAATGATAATAACAAAAATAACAATACTTAGGTCATAACTTTGTAAAGCAAAAATCAGTAAAAGGACCCGTTTCTTCACCCTCCATTTTAAAGGTAAATCATCTATTTAAGTAGAATTGAACATGTTATTTAACCGTTAAAACATTATGTTCAGTCATTTTCATCCAAGGTCTGCAGAAGATCTTTCTGAAAAACACTGCCCAGTACAGTTCCTCTGCTGCCTTGTCTATGTCCCCAGCCCTAACCCATTTTTCTGCCTCAGGAAGAACCTTCTAGCCGTGAACAAGCACAGTAAGTACGTTTTCTCCTAATTGTGCATTACAGAACACAAGCTGAGTATTCAGGTACATTGGGTTATGCTTAGAAAGTTAGACATGAAGCTCTAAGGACAGCCCAGTAAAACCCTTCTGACTCCCAGCATGCCTCACTTTTTTTTTTGCTACTGTTCTAGTAGAATGCACATCTTCTCTCTTCTGAAAGAAGCAAACTACTTATTTTTTTCTATCTTATATCAGGATATTTTTTTCTACGAGCAAGATTCTTTAATTGCTGCAGAGCCACTTGGGCTCATTGTACTCATGATAGCCTTGGAGGCTGTACTCGGACCCTGCTGTGAGAAAGACATGGAGCCTGTAATGTGTTCTTTAAAAATCGACTCTGCGTTAAGCACGCCCATGCGGGTACCTGCTTCTGAGGACACCTTTTGGAGGAAAGTCTTCCGGAGGAGCGGTCCAGTATGGGCTTGATTCCCTGTATTAGCCACTGTCGCCCTTGGTGCACAAGGAGTCACAGTCTGCAGACATGACTTCAGAACTATAGGATATCATCTCTGCTTCGTTCCTGGGGCATCCCCATAATTGGATATCTGGACAACCTTCTTCTGAGGGAAAAGCTGGCTCAGGCTGTGGCAGCCAATGTTCAACAGACCTTGCAGACCTTATAGAATTTTTGGTAAATGCTACATCTCCAGAAATCTATGCTGGAACTGTCTCATCACTTTGTGTATCTGGCCCTGATCTTATACTATACATGGCTATGTCCCTGGTTTTTCATAACATACACAAACTCCATTCTCTCCATTTTCTTTTTTTAAATACTAAGTCCATTCTCTTCATTTTCATGTTCGGACTCTGCAGTTCAGGAGCCAACTGACCCTCCGTTTTTGCATGAGGGTCTTGGGTCCCCTTGGCTGATCACATGTTCTTTAGATTTTAGCAGGTGGATATTCAGGCCTCAACAAATGCCATATTCGGTTGTAAGGCAATTTAGGCAGCTTTGTAGGCTCTGTTGAGCCATATCTGTTAACCCATTTTTTTGGTCTGTTAGCCTTTCTTTGCTCTGTTAGCCCTTCAGTTGGACTGCTTTTGGACATCCCAATGTACCTGAATATCCATCCTTTGTCCTGTAATGTACAGGATCTGACAATTTAGAATCTGACAATAAAATCCTTGTCTTGGAGTACGGGTCCCTCCCCTCTGTTCTTATGATCCTGAGAATAGAAAATAGATGCTAGGAATAGGTGCAATTACAAAGGGCTGTCCTTACAGCTTTGTTTTGCCAGTGTCTGATCTCCTGAAGACAGAGGCATAACCAATGTACCTGAATACTCATCTTGTGTCCCGTATTTTTTTTTCTACTGAGGCAACAAGCATGGCTCTGAAGCAAAAATGTAAGTTAAAAATAATTTTATAATAAAAAGATTATTTAAAATTAGCTGCTCAGTTACCCTAGAAAGAACAAGGCTTTGTGCTTGTTTTGGTTTGGACTATAAATCCCAAAGACCAGACCCCAAAATTTAAAGCTTAGCCCTAGGACGAGCCCAAATGTAAAGCTTGGCAAAACTTTATTCATATTTGTTGTCTGGTTCTGCAGTAAACCTCAAGGAAACTGACCCAGTAGCATTTAAAGTACTTTACTAGGCAAAAATGCCACATGCACAAACTTGTTACAAGAAAATTCAAACAAAAACAGACATACAGGCTGCTACAAACAAACCTACACATGTACCCACTACACTATCCTTTCTAGTACGTGGAACAGTTTCTAAAGAGGAAACACTAAAGGTACTTGGCTTCTAGTTGCAAATTCCTTCTTTGAACAGGATTTCATGGCAGTTGAGCGTTTTCAGCAAACTGGCTTCTGGTTCCAATCTCTCTCAAAGTCCTTCGTTCTCCGTTATGTCCTCTCTTGGTCAAAGTTCAATCCTTCTGACCTCTTTCTCTCTCTCTCTCGGTCAAAGTTCCATGGTGATATCCCCCCTTCACTTTTCAGCTACTGGCTTTTATTAAAGGAGAACTATGGGGTTAAGGCTTTTCCCCATAGTTCTCCTTAGGGTAACGGAAGGACACAAACTAGCGCCCTCCCATCACCCTAGGCTCAGTACACCGCGAGCTGTAGCTCACGGTATACTGAAACGCCGCAGTATACCGCGAGCTGCTGCTCGCGCTATGCCGAGAGGCCGCGGCTGAAGCGGATCCCGACAATTATGTATGGATCCGCCCAGCTGCGTGACTGACAGCTGGCTCTGCCTCTCTAGAGGCAGAGCCAGATGTACCCGCCTCCTCCCAGTCCGTTCCGCCAGTCATCACTGGCGGATCAGAGTGGGGAATCCAGGCCCTCCCCTGTCACGGCAGAGAGCCGTGACAGGATCGAGAGGTGAGCGAACGCCGTTATGTGTTCGCTCACCTCCCGATCTACTTACCCGACCTGTGACAGTCTCATTATCACAGGTTGGCTAGAACTATGAGGTGAGTAAAAAGCACTCACCTCATAGTGTTCCTTTAAGACAAATTGGCAGCCAACCTGTGGGCGGTGCCCCTCAAGACTTGTATGAGAGCCTATGCAACATGTATTTCGCTTTTTCCAGTTCTAGGTGGCAGCATTGTATCATGAATTGCCATCAGTAGTCAATGGTGCCAGAAAGCCTGACTAGGTCTTGATCCGCCTAGGCGTGCTTGTTTACACAAAGTTTCCTCATAACAATATCCCATTGAAGGTTTGCTGACAGAAACTTTTCGTTTCTTTCTTTACATTTGCACGTAGAAGTTCTTTTTGGTTGCAGTTTTGCTTCTGGCATACATATTCAATAACCACTTTTTTAATTCAAAATATTCAAATTCATTTGCCAAATGGTCCTGCTACACTGGATACATTATTGTAAAGCCAGATAGTATGTTCCTTCATGCTTGTGGGCCTTGTGGTATCACCATGACCTGCATAGACCACTGCGTATCATGGAAATATTATTATTTCTGTTTAATATTATATTTTAAGAATTCCGTGCTGTAATTGAAGACATTTTTGTATAGGTTATTTACCTACCTCTTTCCCACTAGTAGTTGTAGTTATATTTCTGTGAAGACCAAATAAATGGAACTCCTATGCAGGGCTAGTTGTCTGAGCAATGGGTTTTTGCCTGGACAAAGGTAGTAGCACAGGAGCTTTAAACTGAGCCATTGAGTGAGTGGAAACTATTTTTTGCAAAATAAAAAAAGCTATGTTTTATAGTCAATAGTGTACGAGTATAAGGACTCTGATTTATGTTTATTTATGTTCAGACACCTTGGCTTGCAATGAAACTTGCTTGCAAGATGAACCCAGGACTCTCACAGACTGCATATGTCAAGTGCTATTAGGACACTAGGCTATTGTAAAAACGGCATAAAAAGTAGAGCACATATTGAGTTGTTGTTAATAGCAAGCAGTAGGAATGCACTAAGAAAGTGTTACTGCCTGATTACTGTAGACTTCCACTCCCTATTTTGTTCAGTTTTTATAAATGATGCCCATGACTGAGTATATTCTGTGTCTTTTGCAACAAGAACAATTTCAGAAAAAAAAACTTTCAGAACCCCTGTCACCATAACCCAACAGAGACAAAAATTGCAATTCACAGAGATGATTTGCCATACCCACAACATAAATTTTTGAGTAACTACAGGTACCAGTGTTGATTATGCAAAATTAGTAATAAACAGCCAGAGCATGCTGGGGCTTGTAGTTTCTCAGTACCTTAATGACCATCTACAAGCCTAAACATTTGAAAAAAGAATAGCCACAACAAAACATACTTTATTTTCATTTTATGACCTTAAACGAAGTTTGACTGTAATATATTACATTAAGCTGTAGTAGTGAAGTAAACATAAACAGATGGTTCATGAGCTCCTGGGAGTTGTCTTTTTCTGTAAACGTGAGGCTAGGATATAATATATATTTATGTGTTTTTTTCTCCTCTTCCATAGGAAGAGCCAATCACTCATCATGTGACTGCCAAAATAATTGAAAATGTCTGCACAACGATCACTTCGCATGTCCAAGGATTCATCACTGGAGAGATTGGACCTGCACTGTGGTATCTCTTTACCCATTCGACTGTCGATTCTCTTAGGATCACAGCAATATCGGTATGAAAACCCATCATCTTGTCAGTATTAATTTTATCCTGTGCCTTCACTACCAGCAAATTAGCCTGGTTATAAAGCAGAAAAATGTTCTAGTAGGTTGTTATTATTACAGTGTTTAAAGGGGAACTGTAGTCTTTTTAATATTTTTTTAGACAGACCTGTAAAGAAAATTAGTTTAAAGAGAACCCATCACAATTGCTTTTGTGAGCATTTAAATATACTGAGTACCGATACCAGTACTTTCCCAGCATGGAGCCGGCTTCCCGGCCAAGCAAGAAGCTGGGCAACGTGTCATTACCCGCTGCCCAGCTTCTTGACTGCACGGAAAGCCGGCTCCATGCTGTTTGGCGGGCTCCATGCTGATTGGCCGGGAAGTCGGCTTCCCAGCCAATTAGCAATGAGCGAACCAAACAGCATAAAGCCAGCTTCACAGCTAATCAGGAAGCCGGGAGGCGGGTCATTACACACACAAATACACTCTCATTACCGCTATTCATCTCTGTGGGTTAACTCTAGGTGTTGTAGCTAAATATATATAATATATTTATTTTTACGGCATTTCTTTCACATTCTGTTGAATGCTAGCTGAACTCTGTCACAATCTACAAGCCCCCTGCCACCACCTCCCTTCACCTGCCCAAATAAGATGTACGTACTCCCTTCTCTTCCCCTGTGTTAACCATGGTAACAGTTACCACTCTTATTCTGCTGTCACTGCTCTGCACTTCATACATATGATTGAGTAAAGACTGCAGCTTGCAAGCTTTCGTCTCCAGCTGAAGATGGATTGCACATAATGAGTAAGCCGACCAAGCAGCATGGAGCCGGCTTCCCGACCAATCAGGAAGCCTGACGGTGAGTCATTACCTGCTGCCCAGCTTCCTGATTGGCTGGGAAGCCAGCTCCATGTTCCCTCGCTGCGCTGCCGGTCAGAGGAAATCTCCCTCTGAGCATATGGGAGAGTACGAGTGCTCTACCAAATACTTGATATCAGCACTAATACTGCATCCCTTGATCAGGCAATGAGATATGTAAAATAATTTTGTACAGAAACAGCATACAGAGCATCTCAGTTGTTTTCATGGTTACAAGAAAAAGAAACATACACTTTTGTTTCCATTTTTAGAATACTGTGGCTGGTTGTCGCTTGAAATAGGGAGGCCACTTAGAATAACATTGAATTACATAACAGCTTGCGTTATATCAAATCTCTGTTTAACATGTACTTTGCCAATGAATATTTTTGCTCTAATTATCTAACCCAGCAAAACATTTTTTCCTTATGTCTGCTGTCGCTTTGTTCCAGTGCCAGAAGCAAAGAAAAAAAATTGTACTTTTGGTTATAGAGGAGCATGTGAATCACTCCATGTGAGTTGCTGGGTCAGTCACTAGGCACCAGCTCTATCACATGTGGAGGGTCCATAGCTGGCTGTAAGCTACGACTTGAGTGACTCGTAGCTTACACGGAAAACTGCTCCTCTCAGCAGCTGAACAGAGTGGTGGAGGAGCAAGTTAAGGATTAGCATGTGCTGCTAGGAAGGGGATTAAAATGAACCTGTTGCTTTGCCCTGCATGAGCAAAGCACATGTTAACCTAAAATCTAAACATGCTTATCCACAAAAGACTCACACAGAAAGGGGTGTCTGCCCGCAGTGCTTTCCTTTAGTAATGGTAATTCACCCTAATACATAAAATAAATACACCCAAGATATAAAGAACTCAGAGCTGCCCCCCTAACATTCCTCACTATCAAAGGGGGCCTTGTAATGAAACAGACAGTAAGGACAGGTGCTTAAGTACCCACTGCCCCCTACCCCCTGCACATGTCTGCTCCTATATGTTGCCTTTATTTGCTATCCTGTGATTGATCACATCTTAAAAATAGTGTAATATACAATAATACAATTTACTACATAAGAAGCTTCAGCCTAGAATAAGTCACAAACAATTGTACAAATGCCAAAGTCACTTGCTACTGATTGCACTTAGAATTACCTTTTAGATGATCTCATATAATTATGTTCTCAAGCTGCAGAGTAGGTGGGTCTTTTTTTGGTTACACAGAAGTATGACTAAAATCACTCGTATAGCTCTGCATTTATTAATGTTTTAAAATATTACAGATAAAATTAAAGAATTATTTTCATTAGACACATGACAAAGGCTATTATTCTTACCTTCCTTTGAAAATGCTTGCTCTGTTTGCCATGCTGAGTCTTTGGCTAAAATGCTTTCCAAGGCACTGATCTTCTACAGTAATGCAGCAAAAAGTAAAAATATGAACTGCAAACATTTTCAAGGTCAGTGATTCAGAAAGCAACAAGACTAGAGGATCGGAGTGACAGCCAGGCAGCATGCATTTCCAGAAGAGAAGTTTAGTCATGAATGCTTATGTATTTATTTTAGAATCTAGTGATTTTTGTTTTTACTACAATTTCATGTTCTGCTTTTAAATGTCAAGCACCTTTTACAACTTCCATGGTAAAAATGTTTCTTAAGCTCTAAGAGTATTTTCCAAAGAAGTAATGCAGTCAGCTATTGAGTCTCTTGACGTTCCTTCCATTCTTTATTTTCTGGTGACACATCGGTCAGTTTAGCGTCGGCTATAGAATGTATCAATAACCTTACGTTCATGCTGCAAGCATTACAGTCTATTTTTGGTTCCCTTATATGTGAGTTTTTAAATGTAAATGTTGATACTATTTCAATCAAAAAGCAATTTTCCTTTATTTATAAAGCAAACCTGTGCTTTGCTCCTTCAAGGTAAAGCAAAATAGTTATTTTAACACCCCTCTCCGCAGCATAAACTACATCCAGTATTATATGTTAACTTTGCTTCCCCGCCTCTTACTTCAGCACCAGGGCAAGATGAAAATACCCAGTTCTTCAAATATGGAGTAGCATGTGACAATCAATGCTGTCACATGCAGAATCCATAGTCTTGTGTAATCCTCGACCCCAGCTACTTATAGCTTATAAAAGTTTTTCCTTCAGCTCTGAAGGATGAACGGAACAGTAAGGGAAAGTATGAGTTGCTGAGCAGGGCTAAATTAAGGTGAATCTGTTTGCCATATTTGTGTAAAGCACAGGTTTACTTTAAGGCACCGGTAAAGAGAAACAATTCAATTGAAGCCTAACTCTAGCCAAAACTGTTCAGGTGTAGCTTTGGATAGTGCGGTTACGGGTTATTTTATTAAAGAAGAGCAAAGATTGTAACACATAACAAGTATACAGTACAGCACATAGACAGATACAAAATAAAGAGCTGTAATTAAAGAAAAGGGACTGGAAAGTAAGAAGAAGTTTCCATCTCCGGGAGATTTTGTAAGAGTCAAGGTTCATGGTGTAAAAGCTGTGGTAATCCGTTTCAGTACATACAAAAGACCAGAGTAATACGAATCTTTGCATACATTGGAAACATAAGAAGAAGTTTGCACCTTTCACCTGTAGACATGGTAGAGAGAGAGCTGGGGTGGCACAAGCAAATATGGTAGGTAAGGAAAAGAAAAAAAAGTAAAAAGAAGGGAGAAAAGAGGGAAAAAATGGGGAACAAGGAAAAGAGGGAGGAGGGGACCAAGGTGCTCACGCAACTCATTAGAATAATGTTCGGAAATTCCTTAACTTTAAAAAACTCTCCACTATCTAAAAGGGTTGTTACAAGTAAGCTGAAAGCTTCTAAAAAGTCCTGCCTGATATACCATTGAGCGAAGAATTTGTCAGTGGTGTTATCATCTGTGGAGGCTTCCTCCATGCTCGTGATATTGTTTACTGTGTCTACTAATAGGATCATGGTAAGTTTTTTTGAAATAATTTGCTGATCCAGAGATAAAATTGTGCAATGATTTTTTTCTGGATCGAATTAGTGCCTGGAGAGATTGAAAGGAGATTCTGGTGAGGGTATAATGAGCTCAAGATATAGTTGTGTATCCTAAAAATTTGGTTTCAAAATGTTCAAATGAGAGAACAGTTCCACCATGTGTGGAAGTAAGTATCCCTCTCTGTTCTGCATCTCCAGCATATATATCATCTACATTCGGTAATATTCCACATGGGAGGAGACTGGATCATTGTACTAGAGAGATACAATTTGTAGCTTTTCTCTTGACAAATGGACAAATATATTTCCTAGCTTGAAGTGTCAGTGTCCTAAATGAAAAAAAAGTTTAGAGTTGACCGATGATGGTCATTCCTTAACAATGAGGACATGGTCCCTGTATCCTCTGTAAGTTTTATTACGTGTAACAGTTCTTTCCTCTATTATTTTGTCCTCTGTTACCTTTGAAACTTGCATTGTCATCTTTTGTCTATGTATAAATTCTTGTAAATATTCATGAAACATCTTGCTTTTGCTAGATGTGCAAAATAAAGCAGGCTAGGATGGGTTTATTGTAAATGTTGTAGCCAGGCAATGATGAATCTTTTACATACCAGAATTCTTAGCGAATGCATTAAAATGGTTTGCATTTAAATCTAGTTGAAGTGTATATTGAAGATATATTACAAAAATAAAATACAAAGGAGTAAAAAAAAACCTGCATTTAAAGCACAAGTTAATGTGCCATACATTTAAAAACTTTGCTTTATAAAAGGATGTGAAAGTGACATTAAATTGTATTGGGTAGTTAGGTCACATGATTTCTCTGGTCTGATTCCTGTTTTAAAGATCCAATGAGGTAAAAGAGATCAGTTCAGTCCCTGAGGCCTTAGACTTTGATGACATGTTAGATTTAAAATGGTCTCATCTGATTAAACTAGGAAGTACAGATGTATGCATGTTACGTATAACTATACCAACAATTAAATACTATACCAAAAATAAAGAAAATCTTTGAGTAACTTGCTGAACAAAATAGATACTCATGCTTAATTCTGGTCAATCAAAGTTCAATTCTTTGTGAAATAAATACCTGGTAATCCTGCCAGTCCATGGACATTCTTCCTAGATTTTAACACTGCTGAAGGGCATTCACTGCAGCGTTGTCACCACAGAAAAGACACCCCCTCATTTCCAAAAAGCTCTTGCCACATAGTCCAATAGGGCCTCCATCGTTTTGAAGAAGTGGTGTAGGTTGCTTCTTTTATTCCCTGCTCTGGTAGACTAAAGACCACAGTGCACAGGGCATTCGTTCACTAATGGGAAGGTATTTTAAAAACAAAAATATTAAATACAAACATAAGCAGGGGGAACAAGGACCTGCTAATGGACCAATATATACAGTAAATACATACATACATAATGTCAAAAAGCAGACTTTCATTAATCACCCATATTTTTTTTTTCTCTTATCCTTCTATATTAAAAGAATAAGCCAAAAGCATTCTTTATCAATATCATGGTACCCTGACCCTGGTATCCTTATGTACACAAATACAGTGCAACTGGGGAAAAGGAGAAATGGAGAAAAAATTTCAGGTACCATGGCAACTAGAGGGGTGCATGGGCAGTTCACTGTGTCAGGCCCAGTGGACACAGTACCATGATTTATTGTAAGTATGTTGTTAATTAGTGTGATTAAGGGTAGTGAACACACGACATTGTCACCTTCTTGCAGAGGTGGCAAGTTGATGGAGTTTCAAGGGTTAACCGGGTTATAGTAAGAGATAACTCGGATGCAGTGAAGTGTAAAAGAGGTTTATGTTACACAGTCAGCATCCTGGTGTTATGGTAATCCTTTTACCTGAACCTTTCCCAGGTGGCATTTTTTACACCTCCACTAGCCAGGGAGGCACCAGGAGATGACCCTGCCTAGGACCCTCCAACAAACAAAGTAGACACAAACTCAGCCCCTTTAAGCTAAAGGTCCGATTTAAAAGATTAAATAAAGATCCAGGGATTCACATGTTGAGGTCCTGGCTCAAGGCCTGGGACTGTCTCAGGGATTTGGGTGTTGCAGCACTTTACCACTCTTTTTGGCACTACCAGTGACATCAGAACTGTATTGCGGTACTTTGCGTTGCGATCAATCGCATTGCAGATGGGAGGTGTGTTTGGCCATTTAAATGAATGGCATAGCACCACCCACACTGTTAACACATGGTAGATGTGCTTCAGTGTGTTAATTGCACAAAACCATACAAATAACTAATCGCACTGGTTTGAATCCCTGGTACTGGTATCCTTGTGCCATCAGGGTTGTGTTCCAGGGCTTGCAATTTGTTTTCTAGGGTTGCTAGCCTTCTATTCCATGTTTGGGGTTTTTGTAGAGTGTGTGACCTTTGCAGACTTTGCTGTACATTCTCCTATTACTCTGCTGAGTGGCTTCTCTCCGTGCCTTGACTCTTTTTGGACCTTTTGGGAATATACCTTTTTTCCTCTTTCTCACTGGTTCTCAGTTCACTGTGAAATCCTTTTCTCTGCGTTCATTGAAGAAAACAGCACCTGTCCCTCTGATTGTTTGTTTCTAGCCAGTCGTGATCTATCTACTGCTTTGTAACTAACTGTGCTGCCTCTAGCAGATTGGGGGTTTGGCCACCGTCGGGGCCACCCATAGACTGCGCTTTTGTTTTTTTGCCTAGTGTCCTGCTCCTGTAGGTGACGCTATAACCCTACAGTAAGAGATTCAGGATCTCTTATGTGTCCTTCAATGAACGTAGAGAAAATGATTTTACGGTGAGAACAAAAATCCAATTTTTTAGATCAGCAATGCCAGCCCCATATTTCCTTCATGACAGGCTTACTTTAGGGATTAAGAGCTCTAATTCACAAACCAAAGAGCCTAATAACAGGAATAGTGTAAAACAATAACCAACTGGTGGTAATGTAAGTAACAAAAGAACAAAAGTCGCTTCTGCGAAGTACATCATTGCCTTCCAAAAACAGAAGATACAGTATGTATCTATCATTTCCATGGCAGGCGAAAGACATGTGAAAGGTCTTAATGTATAAAACAAAGTTATCCAAACCCGCAGCTTGCAACAAAATATGTTTCACTGTATTTTAAAAATAAATTACTTTGTATAAAATCATGATAAGAAATGATTACCAGGCCCATAACTAATTTGTCCTCAATTGTTTATTTATGTGTTCGTCACAGTGAATGTTTCAGCACAGGTGTAGTTTAAACTAATGCCACTTACTGGCTTTAGAGCTCCAAATATTTATTGCTGCGGTTGGTGTATGTAGAAATACACTTTTCAGCCCATTGGTATATATATTTATTGCTTTAAGAGGTTGCACGTTTAGCACATATGTTGTAATTCCTTGGGTTTGACCTACGCTTGTTTGGACATCAGTGTTGAGTGTTTGTGACACTGACCTAGCGCAACAAATTTTATTTATAATTTGTCCTAAACTCACATTCAAAATAATCCTAGAATTATGATGTAAATGGTAGGACATGGTGTTAGTGATGGGTATTAACTGAACAACTTATTGTCTCGGTTTAGGCTCTTTGCAGGATCACTCATCATGCCCCTACGGTCTTCCAGAGTGTCATTGAGAAAGTGGGACTTGTGTTGGTGATCAACACTTTGGTGACAGGAATTGGCAAAGTACAGCAGTACATGCTGACCATGTTTGCTACAATGTTGTCATCTGGAATTCATCTCCAAAGACTCACGCAGGAAAAGGTAAGAAATAATTTTATACTTTTTGACAAGAATCTCTGCTTGTGCTAGATATTGTGTAACTGTGTATCAATATCTGATAGTGTTAACAAAAAAAAAGTTGGCATGTAATTTTAACGGAAGATGAGTGTAATAATGACAGATATAAATGTGCTATTGGAATTAATTAGGCCTCTTGGCAGAGTTATGATGGCTGTTTACTCAGTGTGCAGAAAAATGGTTGAATGATGCCTGGACCAGAAAGTGTCCTGTGCTCTGTGATAATGAAATTTGATGTGCGGAAGAGCAAATTGAATTTAAGTGAATGCATAGTGTTATATAAAACATATATATTTTCTCAGGATTTATTTCACAAACTCAAACATGCACAGCTAAACATGCAAGCAATATACACATGTATACAGTTCATTATATAGAAAACTATAATGTTTTGGGTCAATTTTATTACAATGTTTTTGATTGTTTAAATCTTGATAAACTGAATTTGGTCTTATAGCACTACAGCACCTCACTTGTGCATCTCGTTCTTGATATTCCTGAACCCTATTTAAACTAGATACCAACCCACACAATGGCTCACTGACACTTATTCTGGAGGTAAACCATCATATTACAAATTGAATCCAAAACACTCCATATACTAAAATGCGGTTGCTATACATGGTAAAACAAAAATCCCTATACTATACCAATTTAAAAGTCACTAGGCACCCTTGGACTGTTCAACAATCATTCCTAAAATACCTTATCGTACGTATTAAATACAATTTTAAAAACATATTAAAACGTACATTTAAGTTTCACAAGTTACCACAAGATGTGGTTGCCACATATGCCAAGCCAGCATAGGTAAATAGATGATATATTGATTTCATCTTGGACTGACAATTTAACATTTTTGACAGAACATTGCATGGAAATCGGCTTAATCGCAGGTTTGCACAGAGCTATAATGTGAAGAAACTTCCAAGTTTTTCTGACCACTATAGAGTAATGTCTCATATGTGCTCACCCTTCTCATGTAATATACACAATATATTGAACCTTCTAACCTGTTTCTTCAATCCTTTGCTGCAATTTTTTTCTGCCATCTCATAATTAGCAGATTTTTGACAATTCCTCTTAGCTTTCAAATATTTAGCTGTGGGTATGCTCCTAATCAAAGACCTTGGGGGAGGTTGTCAACTCTGTTATTTGAGGTAGGTTTCTTGTATAGTTTGTCTCATTTTCCCCAGTAAAGTTGATTTTGACAGTCAAATCAAAAAATATAATATGCAGTTGAGGTACCTGTGTGTTTTTCTTGAACCAATCTTTTTGAGAAATTTGCATTTTATAAAACAGGCAGTGGGACACTCAGGTTTTGACCATCCCTACTTTATTTTTGGAAGGACACTTCTTCTAAAGGGAGAAGGAAGCCATTCCCTATTGAAATTGTAATTATTGTATTATTCTAAGGCAAGTGATCATGTTTGCCTTCAAAATGGAAAGATTTTGATAAAAAATGGACTGTATGACAATATTTAATTAGAAAAAAATGCAAATATTGGATCCCCTTTAGTTAATATGTTTGGAACACAGTGGGCAGTGCAAAGGAATAGGATGTTTTGCCCCTGAGCAAGTATGTAAAATATAGGGGTGATCATTTTGACAAACTAATTTTACAGGCTGAAACTAGATGGATTTACAAATACAAGTTATAACCAATCCAATTTTAATTGAAACCATCAGCTTTGCTACATTTCTATCAAATGCATTGCCATTAAGAGTTTTAATAAAACTATTAGCCTTGTTCCATTTCCTTTGGTGTACATTATAGATTTGAAAGCAATGATTTTGTCTTGATCATACAGTACAAGATATAGGCATAATCATAGATGGCTGGGTTATATGCAGTTACCTTCGGCTGATTGGACACTGACAAACAGAGCTGTAATGACCTCATAACCCCTCCCACTTCCCAGGGATCCTTATTTTTTGCCTGTTTTTTAGGTGATGGATGCTTTTTTCTCTCCTAAAAAAAGTTTACTTTCAAGACTGGCAGCCACCAAGCCACTGCGGCTGTTCTTGCAGCTTCTGGATCAGTACTCCCTGGCAGGGCCGATTCAAGGCATTGGTGGGCCCTGAGCAAAAAATATATTAGTGCCCCCCCCCCCCCCCCCCC